>NC_057793.1:10403902-10703902 GCF_014905175.1 Aphidius gifuensis
GAAGAAAAAATTAGAAGACGAAGCAGCCTAAATATATCCTTTTCAACACAAACCTCATTTTATCAATCAAGGAAAATAAAAATAAATTTCCATATTTAAATTTTACAATCTAGAACAATGCTTACTTTTGGTATTCATTAGTATTCATTGTTGATTAGCTCCTGTTTTTTTTTCTTATTAGTTGCACTCGAGCTCTTCAACAACAATTGGTTACAATTGCTTTTATCCTGTTTTATTATTAATTTTTCTTACATATTATCAATATTTAGAAAAATTTGAAATGAGTAAGCATCCTTCTCATTATTCTAAACTTATTCCTCCTTTTATTCCTTATCACTATGGGTATTTGATAAACCCACACCTGAGTCAAGAGAAATACGTTTTATTGTTATCTGGTCGGCTGTTTTTGGTTTTACGTTATTAATATTCAATAATAACAAAAAAGCACGTCAGCTTCAACACAACAATAATGAATGAACAAAATGTGAAATCAAAACCAAGAGCATCAGCAGAATCAGCTATTTAAAAAATTAATGAAAAACAGCTGAATTAATTAATTTTTAAAAAATGGCAAAATTGTTCAACTTAAATAAGTTGTTTAACTTAATAAGCTGTTTAACTTAACTTGCATTTTAACATTTTAGTTGAAAATAATATTTACTTACAACTTGTTAGCAGCATGGATATGAAAAAAAGCTTTTCGTATTTTGTTTACTATCAAGTAATCCAAAATGGAATGCCAACGGCATGTGGTATTTCCAAGCCATAAAAAGTCAGATAAAACAAAGTTTTGATTTTTCCCACTCGCCAACGACCATATCGGCTTGAATACACCAGTTCTCGTCCGATCACTGAAGTTAAGCAAGGCTGAGCGTGGTTAGTACTTGGATGGGTGACCGCTTGGGAACACCACGTGCCGTTGGCATTCTTTTTGCATTTTTTTTTTGGATTAATTATTTCAGCTGTTTTTCATCAATTTTTTTAACAAGTGAGCCTGCTGATGTTGTTGCAAAAACCACTAGTTTTGTTCGAGGATAACTAGGAACATCATTTAGATAGATGGTGAATGACTTGGGACCCAGAACTGATCTTGTAATCTTGATATCTCGAAAGATATTCGAGACATCAAAATTTTCTCTCTACCATACTTTTTTGCTTAAATTAATGAAAAACAGCTGAATGATATGCCATTGTTGACTGTTTTAAGCTCAAATAATCACTGTTAATTTCAGAGTTAAACTAAAAAAAATAACAAAAATACCAAAAGGAATGCCAACGGCACGTGGTGTTCCCAAGCGGTCACCCATCCAAGTACTAACCACGCTCAGCCTTGCTTAACTTCAGTGATCGGACGAGAACTGGTGTACTCAAGCCGATATGGTCGTTGGCGAATGCAAGAAATTAGAACTTTGTTTCATCCGACTGATGTATGTTCAAACTACCAAGCCATTTTTTTTTAATCTAAATGCAAATTATTATTGTACACTGAAGATTTAGGAAATGAATGAAAATCAGTCGACTTCCATCTACATAGCAACAATTTGTGTCCTGAATGATTAAAGTGTACTATCATAATATTACTCCAGATAGTATGCTGAACAATAACATATTAACGACTAGCATTCTTTGTGTACTCTTGTGAAGCACATTCGCAGTCTTAAACTGCAGCATTCGGATATCATTTCAACTGTATCATACCAAATCAGCCTATCAAAACTATTTAACTTTAACTTCTCAGCATCCAAAAAGTAACTTCATAACGAATTGGGATAACTTATGATTCAACGCTGACTGCAAACTGAACCTTGTATAAAGAATGACATTCTTCCAGAATCACTAACAAGTAGTAATAAGAAAACCATTGCATCGAAACCAGGCTTAGATGAGCCCTCGAACTTCTGATGTATTCATCTGTATTTAAGATGTTTTCCATCATTTTCCAAAACTGTTTTTATAACTCAAAAAAACGTTAAACTCGAAGCAAGGTGTATTTTCTTTCTACTTAAAATTTTGTATGCTTTCCGATGATTACAGTGGTTATTTCTCTTGTTACAGAAAATATATTTTTTATATGTACTTATCATTCAAAATAAAAATATTTTCTTGATTAAAAAAGTTTCATTATAGTCTTGGAAACTTTTTTTTCATGCGTCAAAATAAATGATTTCGTCTTCAATCAATTAATTTAATAAAATCATAAATCATAATTAATTTAACAACCAAAAAAAATTTCATTCTTTATTTTCAAATTGAAAAAAAATGAATGAGTATAATTCAAAAAATATGACTTGACAATTCATATTTTTTATTGTCAAATTAAATTATAATTACAAGAGCTGTCGTGTTCATCGCATATCAAAAAAAATATTTGTCTCGTTAAATATGTGTATCATGATCAATTGACATTATTTCTCAGTTTCTCAATCACATCTCTATAGATATATTCACATATAGTTTATATTAACTCTTTATATATCTGAACAGGATTATGACGTGAGTAGGTCTTGTGCCTTCCGGGGGCGTCTCATATAAAACTCTGACATCGCTCAGAGAATGCAGACACTGGACATCTTTTGTCGTGTTGTGTCGCCATTATATATTTCATGAAGGTTACCTCGCACCCAAGATCAACTTACACCGATGGATATCGTATATATATAAAAATGTTAAAAAAAAAAAAACAAAATAATAATAATAATGATAATAGTAATAATAAAAAAAATAAAAATAAGACCAATTAAATATCTTAATTAAGGCTATTAATCAAGTTGTCGGGGATGCGGCTTCCGTGCCTTTACGATTCAGGAATGGTAGCGGTCGGCAATTTCTTGTGCGACTACTGCTTGCTCTGCGTGTGCGCCCCGTTTGAGGCTCCAATGAGAAAAGAGATAGACAGCTTCGTAGGATCCCGTGCCATCACTACACTATACGTACATACATATACATAAATACCAATCATATACAATCCACTGCAAATATATCGGCACATATATTGCATGCAAGAAACTAATATATATACATACATATACTCTGATGCGGTCCAATCAGAGTCTGGTAATTGCAAATAAACGCTATATCAGATACATATATATATGTTTTTTGTAATGTAGAACAATTACGTGCTTTGCACACATAATTCACACTTGGATATACATGTATATTATTTATTTGATTAATAAATAATATATTTTTTGTTTTTAATGACAAATGGCAAAATGATTTTCCAAAAATTTACGTATAACATATATCTATATAACCCTCGTTTATTATTTGTCAGTAAATAACTTTACACCAGAGTGAAACGGCTTAAAAAGTAATAATAATAATGTTAAAAAAAAAAAAAAGAGATTATAAAAAAGTAGGTGCAACACCTGCGAATGGCGACAAGCAAACCGCCTTGTTGATCGATCATCGGCCTCCTCGCATGCTTTTTTTTTTATTCCTTATATTCTTGTACTCTTTTTTTATCTTCTCTTTTTCTTCTTGTTATTTTTTTTATGTTATTTTTTAAACACTTTTTCCATTTAGCCAATCGGTCAACGATAATAGTTTATTCGTATAATAAGTTCTGTGTACAAAAAATTACGTTCCAGATAAATTCATGATGAATTCACCATGGACGTTTATGATGAAGTCATTTTGTGAAACAAATATTAATTCAGGATGAGTTTATAGACACGCTTGTACTGGCTTTATTATTTTTTAAATTTGTTGTCTATTTTTTTTTTTTTTTTTCAATAACTAAAATAGATTTCTGTAAATCATACAGCGAATACAATTATTTATTTCATTTTAAAATAATTGATATATTTTGTAAGAAAAAGAGTAATTCAGCATGAAAAATCAGCAGTTAATTATTAATACAATGACAATTTGATTTAAAAGAATTAAAATAAATTAGCCTTCATGAATTTACTATGAACTGAATATTAGTTCGGCCTGAAATCACTACTGATTAATAAAGTTTTTTTTTTAAAATCCAATACTTCCAAGCTGTTTACTATTTTAATAAAAAAAATCCATTGTTCCATTGAAAAAAAAATTTGTTTGTCTCGATATACGTCTGCAATTTCGAATTTAGGATCAAATTTTTATTGTTTCAAAGTATCTTTGTAAACCCTACAAACTGCATTTCTCTATTTGACCAATTTTTTAATTAAATTAATATATTTTTTAAGAAAAATCCATTAGGATATTGTAGGATGAGACACACTGTATACACTAGCTTTGTTTATTCATTTAATGTCATTAAACCAACTGTTTATTTATATATTTATATTTTATTATTATTGTCAGGACAAAAGCAAGTTTTCAACGGGATGATTTCAAATAATTCAAAATATAGCTAGTGTATATTGAAGTGATCAGGTCGTTTACCTGGTTGCGGCCTCCTTACAACCAGGAAACTCGTCGTCATAATCCTTTGGTTGGCTGGGTATTTTATCTAACTGCGTCGAGTTACTGTTCTTTATTTATTTATATATATTTATTATATTTACATGTGTATGTGTGTGTCATAAAATTTCAATATTTATTGTTATTATTGCATAAGATAGCTAGCAACATTAGAGAGAAGGTTTTTTTATACTTATACTCTTCCCATAATACTTTAAAACTATTACTCATTTAAAGCATAATATTATATGCCACCCAGTTATACTATACATGTCTCAAATAACTCGATATACATTTTTTATACTCTATATACATATATATTTTAACCACTACTACTGTGCAATAAAAATTATCTTTTCAATCCAATTTCAGTATGATCATATATATATGTGTTTTTTATTTTTTTTATTTTCATATATATCTTATTATTTATTGAAAAATTCAGTTTCTGTGTTTACAGTGGCATTTGCCAAGTGACCCATGAATAAGTTTAAATACTTTTTCTATGCTAATCGAGAAACTCCAAGATATAATAATACTGCAAAGATTTCATTTCATTTATTTTTTTTTCTTCTTTTATTATATATATTAGAAATAATTTATTCCAATAAAATCGTTATACTAGCTGCAAAGTTTTGAGTTTATGGGATTCATTATTATTATTTTATTCTTCATTTTTTTGTTTTTTTTTTTTTAAATTAAAAAAGACACTGTTAACAGTTAATTCAGATGAATTAATTCAAAGGATCATTATAGCATATGATTGAATGAGAAATTTTAGTTATGTATAGAAAGCTATTGAAGGTCGAGGCAAGCAAGTTTCCTAAGTGTATATATGTATTTATTTATTAGAAGCATTTGAAGCAATCGACCACGTGCTGAGAGTGATCGATACCCTCGTTTCTTATATCTTCGTCTAACTTGTTTTGCATATTTAACCTTTGTGCTCAGTTTTACCTGCAAGCTATTCTTGGCAATTGATTCCGTTAGAAAAAAATTTTCACGTAAATTCAATAGAGATAAATTTTAAATTACTGATAAATTAGATATTTTTTTGTTTTTTATTATACTCTTTTAAAAATTGAAATTAATGTGAGGTAAATATTTATTGATAGAAAATTCTCTTGGATTGAATATTAATATTATTCTTTTCATTGTTTCTAAAATATTTTACACGTGATGAAAATGCTTTTGCACGAAAATCATTGATCATTGGTAAGACAGTAGGAAAATTCTCTTTATTTTTTCGAAAATTGAGTTTCAAGATGAGTGCACCTGATGCACACTCGTACATTAGACATGACTCGTGTTATTTTCCTAGATTTATGCTTGGAATCTATCAATTGAATTTATGAAGATGACTAATAAGTAAAAAAAAAATTTCTAAAATTTTCTTTCATGAGATTTTTATTTTACAGCCTCCTACTGACTTATGAATTTTTCTACTTTTCCGCGGGAATAATGCTTCATTGTAACTTGTGTAATTTCACCACAATAAATTTACAAAAGCATCACAGTCATCGAAAGCTTCATGATTATTGCAAGATTCGAACCTTGCAATAGTAATTTTGTTTGCTGATTGTCAACGGGAATATCTACGCAGTTTCAATTCAAGTTTGTTATATTAAAAAACGTATTCTAATTTTTCTAATATATTGCTTTTGGAAAACTACTTCTAAACTCTTTCAGTCAAACTATATCTATATACAAAATTTAACATAAAATATACAACACTTCAAACTACTGTTTTAAAAAAGTTCTCATCGTTAACTCCTGACAACTCATCTTTGCAACGATCAAGCTTGATTGTCGACTTTTTAGTGTGTTCAATCAGTACCTGATTTCTATATTAATATGACGGATTGCACCTGCTACTCAACGCATAGTAGCATGAGGGTCAGGTTTAAATACAAAACGTAAAATATATTTCAACATTCGTATGTCCAAATGTCACTCAATGTAAGTTATATATTTATTTATTTGAATATTATTCGAATCATGATAACTCACTGAATATAAAAGTAGTAAGTCTATACTACTGTAGTAATTTAAATGGTGTCATATCATTAAAAAACTTTAATTCTTGATTTAGCATATAAATAAATAACAACAACAATAATATTCTACTTAAAATTTTTAGCCAAATATATGCAAAACTATATATTCTCAATTAAATTATTATAAAACATATGAATTTATTATGTACTAAATTAAATTAAATTATGTATCTTAAAAATATTAATTCTCTAAAATTAATTTTATACAAATGAATAAAAAAATTCTTTTGATTTATAATTATGTTTTTTGCATCAAAAAGCTTTTAAGATATTCCCATCATTTACTATTTGTACATATATGTATACGAAAATTTTAGTTATGCAATATCCTCAAAAATTCATCTGAGATGTCATCTGCTAATTGATAATCTTTCAGTTATCAAAGATCTAATATGTGCTTACCATTAAAAATAAAAAAATAATTTCATCATTCTTATTCTGAATGTTGGCAAATTTTTAATTTTTAATTTTGTTTATTTTTTGCTATATCTGTTTAATCTAAAATTCAGGAATCTGCAAAACATTTAGTGAAAAAATAATAAAAATAAAAAACTGCTGAGAAGAAGAAGCAGAAGTTAAGAGTTGTTCATTAAAACAAATTCAACATTCTTTAAATTAGGTTTTATTTATTCTTATTTCACTTGAGACTGCTGGATATTTTATCAATATATATACATTTCTTTGCCTAAAATATACACGGACATATTTATACAAAATAAAAAAAAACATGTTGCCGAAAAACATTAAATATACCGAAAAAGACAAATTTCTTTTTGAGATGTTATGGATTGTCTTTCGTCAACAAATTAATATACAATATATCTCTAACACAAATATGGTTATATATTAATTTTGACATTATCTGATTAATATATGAAATATTTATTTTAAATTGGTAATATGATCATTCAATATTGCGATGTGTTAATTGCATCAACTTCGTCTCCTAATTTGTATCATAAATTTTCACTGTGTATTGAAAAACAAAAGAAAACAAAGATCAATAAAAAATCAATACGAAAATAATAAAATAAAAAACAAAATAAATAATTAAATGAATAGTCAATTGAATTAAATTTCTTTTTAAATAAAATAATTCAAAATAAAAATCTTAAAAAACATAATGTAACAAAAAAAAAAATCTAAGCAATTCATCATTTTGATGTTTATCTTTCTCAAGACTGAAACGAATACGATAAAATAAAAATTGTAGATTCACACATAAAAAAAAAAATACAGTTAATTATATAGATAATAAAAAAAAAAAATCAAGTATGATATATTGATGATATTATGAAAAAAAAAAATTCAAATAATTTCTTAAGGTGTTAAATTTAAAATTGTCTAAGATATGATTTAGCTGCAGCTGATCATCATGTTTTTGATGATATACTACTGTATTTTTTACAATGTTCCATTAAAGCTATTTTCTTGCAGTTGAATTGTAATTACCTACAAGATGTAAAAATATTTTGTTTGATTTGTATAACTATTTGAATTATGACAAGTGTATTTAATTTTAAATAATTCATATTGTTTTTAATAATTTTACCTTAATTACAAAATCCACCCTCTTTGAAATTTTGAATGATTGACATAAAAATGTCACGCTTCACATGCTACTTCTTTCTTCAAAAAATATATACAAATATTAATAATTTAAAAGCGGTTTGTATAAATAAAAAATTTAAGAATAAAGCCATTTATCTTTTTTTAAATAAATAAACTTAATAATAGAGATTTGTCTCAACATATAAAAAGAATAATAAAAAAGAGTATACACTATTTTAAATTTAAAGTAGGATAGAAATTTCAGTGCTTAGTCTTATTGGTGGTCGGATGTAGGAAACAAGCTGTGAAGTTGTTGAGTCAACGGAAGTGACTATTTCATAGCTTCACTGAATATATCTATATTTTATATCTATATATAAATTTTATATACAGTTGAATGCATTTTCATGGTATGACAACTTTTGTATATATTTATACGCATATTTGTTTGTGTGTGTGAGGGTAGAAGTTAGGTCGAGACATTTCTATATGTTGTGTTGTAATTAGGTTGTCTGAAACACTCACGTCATGTCACATCAACAGAGTGTAAGAACGTTGCAAGCAAGCCCAAAGAGACATAATGCTCCTTCTATATACTTAACTGGCATTCTGGCAGTTTCTGTGTATATATAAGCAAAGTTGTCAGAGAGAGAAAGTATGTTTCTTAGTTTCTTCCATGGCATATATTGCCTTCAAGCAATACAAATCAACTTGTACACAGTACATTACATATATATGTATATTTGTGTTGAACATTTTCATTTTTCTTTACTCTTTCATTCATCAAATAATCCTTAAAGATTATTATTATGCCTTTATTTTTTCACAAATAATAAATCTCATTCCAGAAATATATTTTTGTATTTCCCATTTACACTTAATATTTTTGTATAAATTTGTTTTTTTTTTTTTTTTAGATTAAAAATAATAATAGATTATCTACAGTATTAATTATTAATCTTTCGAATAACAATATATCTACCTTGTAATTCATTTATTTTTAACTATATCATTATTATTTTTATTTTCTTTCAAGAGATTTTATTTAAAATCAGTGGAATCATAAAATTTTAAAATTGATAATAATTATTTTTTCTTAATCATGATTACAATTATTTATCAAAATAAAACTAATTTATAGATATAAAAATGGTTATCAAAATTTTATTTTGTTTCTAAATAGGACGTTATAGTTAATTATTAAATTACATTAAATTTTAATGCTTTTTGGTTATTTAATAATTCCATATATTTGTGATTTCAAAGTTATACACAATGCCATTATTTTAAATCATTTAAAATCACTTGGAGCGACACGAAATCCATTCAAATAACTCTTATAGTTTTGAATTTATCATACCACTTAAATATTCAGAGTATAAATGAAGAATTGTCATTAAAAAATATTACAAAGATACTAGATCTAAAAGTTTTCTTTTTCAGTTGATTTATCCAACAAATAAGGGAAAAAAAGTGACAAGGTATTTTACATTGCATAAAAAAAAAAGCAAGTCCAAAGCAGAGATGCAGCAAACATTATTTTTCTTGCTTGTAAATATATACAGGCACTTATATGAAAGGAAAGTAAATTAGGGGTTGTCTTGTTCAATTTCTTGTTTGTCCTCTTTTCATTTTACCTGAGTCTTCCCCCCAGCCCATCATTTATTTATTCTTTTTTTTTTTTTCGTCAAAACTCTTGATCCACGTCGTAGTATAATCATAAGGTCCTCTTAATCTTTAAGGTCCTTGCGAAAATCATATACTATACAACTGATGATCAGTTCAAAAATTATGAGTTTCTTCCAAGTAGCTTTCAATTGTAATTGATGATAATATACTGATCTTATCATTTTGTTTTATCTTTCTATCCTTTTTTTTTTTTATTAGCAACTTTTATAAAGTAGATATTATTAAAAAAATAAAAAATTATACTACACAAATATTTGTAATAAATAATAAAAGTCGAATAATTATGATTTTTTTTTACGGAGGCTAGGAGCCATAGGCTCAGCCGCAGCATTGGATTTATCAACGAAAAAAAAAAAAAGTCTATAACTTTTGAACCACCGAACTTAGAAAGTTTGTTCATAGCTCAAAAGAAGCGCCTCTATAAACTCTTCAAAAACCATTATAAACTTTTCTCCTGTGAATAATATTTTTTGAAAAAAAAAATAAAATATCGATTTTCGGAAAATGTTTGTTTTTTTTCCAAATTTAGTACCATCTAAACTATGAATCTGAGAGTATAAGTTACGAGGGTTGCTATGACCTTCGGAAATTTCTCTATCATATTCTATTTCTTTGAAATCAATGCAACCATGTGAAAAAAAGACAGACGTTTATACAAAAATTTTTAATTGTTGCAAAAAACGGCGCCAGCAATAACTCGTAAAAAAAATCAAGGTAGAGACTTCGGTTTAGGCTCAAAAAATTCGTCTACAAAAACTCTATCGCCCGCATCATGGACTTTTTCCGCTATAAGCAATAGTTTTTGAACCAAAAATAAAAAACCTTGAAATTAAAAAAAAAAAAAAAAAGACATTTTTTTTTTTTTCTCAAAATGTATGCATCATAGAGCAAAAATTTTTCGAAAAGCACTAGATCTGTCAGAGAAGCTACTTTTGAAACTAATACAAAGTCTCTATCCCAGGTAGGAGTTCTCGGGCTTGAACAACTGTGCCAGGCTTGTGCGAGGGTCGTGTATCGATCCTGGGGAGCACAGGCTTGACACAATCTTGTGCCCATTGTTTTCTCCGGCCTTACACGAGCCTCATTAACACAGGCTAGATACAAGACTGTCCCCTTTGTCTTTAACCGGCCTCACACAGGCCTCAATAATTCAAGCCGGTGTCAAGCCTGTGTTTTTTGTTTTCCCCGGCCTCACACGAGCCTCGTTAACACAGGCTTGACACAAGGCTGTCCCCGTTGTCTTTAACCGTCCTCACACAGGCCTCAATAATTCAAGCCGGTGTCAAGCCTGTTTTTTTTGTTTTCTCCGGCCTCACACTAGCCTTGTGTCAAGCCCGTTTTACCAAGCCTCACACGGGACTTGACTTGTGCATATATTCAATTAAAAAAAAAAAATAAATTAGTTAGATCTATAAATTGTAAATAGACACTTTAAATAAAAATTATTAGGTTTTGACTATCGTGCCAGGCTTTTACAAGAATAGTGTATTGACTCTCGAATAAATTCATTCATATAAAAAATTTTGACTGACTCTTTCATGAATCCCCTGTGGTTGACTTGATAGAGCATTGGAGTTCCACGTGAGAGACCTAGGATCGATCCCCCGTTACGCCGTTTATTTTCGTTCATATAATCATCGTTAATTCAACTTGTATCGCGCAAAAAATAATAATGTCAAATAAATAAATTAATAATAATTGTTTATTTATATTTTTTTATAATTTTTTTTGCAAGCCGGTGTCAAGCCTGGGAACACAAGACTGTGTCGAGCCTGGGAACACAAGACTGTGTCGGGCCTGAGAACACAAGCCTGTGTCAAGCCCGATACACTAGTCCGACACCAGCAAATACATCGTGAACATTCCAGACTTGACACAGGCTTGTGTCTCAGGCCCGACACAGGCCCGAGAGCCGTGTAATCAGGCTTGTCCCAGGCTTGTGCCCGTCGTCACTTCCTACCTGGGATGTGGATAATAACTCTAAATATGGCGGTCCGAAAAAAATCACAAGATGACGCGAACAATGACTAGTAAAAAAATCAAGCTAGAGACTTCGTGTTAGGCTTAAAAAATGCGTTCTTGAAAACTCTATCGCCCGCATCATGGACTTTTTCTGCTCCGAACAATAGTTTTTGAAGCAGAAAATAAAAACCTTAAAATTTGAAAAAAAAGACATATTTTTTTTTTCCTCAAAAAGTATGGATCACAGAACAAAAATAGACGTAGCCGTACCGTTTTCTCGTTTTTAAAAAATTTAGTATTATTGTTACTTCAGGATCTATAATTTATATGTCAATATGACAGCACGTAAACTGAATAACTAAATTATTAAAATTATTATTAAAAATTTTTATTTTACTGAAGTGAACAACTTGTCACAAGTTATTGAATATTGTTTATAAAATACAAGGTTAGATTTATTATGTCTAAACCTAAAAAATGCGTGCGCACAAATAAAACAATATATATACCCTGGTAGAAATATTTCTCCAATTTTTTCCAACTTTCTCCGCTTTTTTTCAAACTTTCTCCACTTTTTTACAAAAATGACCCATGGTTGGAAAAAAGTTGGAAAGAAGTTGGAAAAAAGTTTGAGTAAATTTTTGGTTGAAGAAAGGTTGGAGAAAAGTTGGAAAAAAGTTGGAGTACATTTCAGGTTGGAGAAATGGCGGAAAAAAGTTGGAGAAATTTGTCCGCCATTTCTCCAACCATGGGTCATTTTCGTAAAAAGGTGGAGAAATGGCAGAGAAAAGTTGGAAAAAAGTTGGAGAAATATTTCTACCAGGGTATACAGCTTCACACATGAAGACTAGAGGACAGTAGAGTCAACTTGGGTCCTCTAATCTTCATGGCCTCGCGGCTGCCTCGCAGGTAAATGGGTCCCCAAATCTCGCATATTCTGACTTGCTGCTATCTTGCTGCGATAGTTAATCTCGCAAAACGAAGGCGAATTTCTACCAGGGGCCATAATCGATCATTTTTTGATCGTAGTTATAATCTTGATATGTTTTTGTCTGTGCGCGTGCTATTGTTGTTATATCAATTTTCTGAATTTAAACGCATCAATACAGAAATTGACCGCCATTAGTTGTAGCGTAATGATGTCCTTTTCTTTGTTCCTCCAAATTATTTATGAATATCGCAGCGACTCTTACAGTAGGTTTTGTATTTTTATTTTCATTTTTTCAATTTGGTTTATACAGTTTAATAATTTTATATATATTTTTATTTTTCATAGATTTAGGATTCGTCTGGTATGTGATTGTCATGGATTTTCTTTTAACGTCTTTTTTATATCGACAATTATTGCTGTGTCGGACCACGGCCCAGAGATGTTTGCGAGTTATTTACAAAATACCCAAAATACTTGTTGCTGTCGTCAGCCGTTATTACTATCTTTTATTACTATCTTATCACTATGTAATAATGAAAAAGATTATATAACAATGGGTTTTTCTCTTTTCAATGCCATAGTTGCTTCCGCAAAGTTTGATATGAAATTTCGGTGCAGGAATCTCGATTTTATGAAAATTGTAAGATCGGTATTCTTTTTTTTCTTTCGAAATTCACATCGGGCTAGGCACATTCTATAGTCTAGCAGCGGAAAGCGAAAGTGCCACAAAGTATATGGCCATATTGGGATCAGGTCGGGGGATTTTGTTCCTTCTGGCTTTCGAGCACAACAGAATTGTGGAAGCAAGAAACGCACTGAACGAGGCTAAAGTGAAAATTAATTTGTTAAGTCGTAAAATACAAATTAGAGATGAAGAAACGAAATTAGCAAATGATAAACTCGACGAAATGCTGTTGAATTATTCTTCAAACAATTATTAAAAAAATAACGAGACGAAGTCAAAAATTTTTTGAAAAGCTTTAGATCTTTTGAAGACGCTTTTTTTAAGCCTAATACGAAGTCTCCATGTTAAAAATAACTCCAAATATGGCGGTCCGAAAAAATAAAAAAAATGGCGCTCTATTTTATCTTGTGACAAAATTAAGAATAGTTATCTCTTGATTGGAATTGAAAGTTATCGACCAATGGCTGAAAAAAATATGTGACTGACCTGTTAATTTTTTTGGCTACATTAATTGCTCAGAAATTAACAGGTAAAACACACCGATTCCTTAGCCATTCACCAGCAGTAATAACTTTCAATTGAGCCTATAATACAATGTTTCTATCTTCAGTATCCTGAAAGTTATAGTATTTTTAATTAATTTTTTAACAATTTTGAAAAATTAGGCAATAAATAACTCAACGTAGAATTGGATTAAAAACTTTGTAATCGGCTCTCGTTTTGCGTCTCAAAAAACTCTATCGCCCGCATTGTGGGTTCTTTCTGCTATCTCCAATATTTTTTGAGAAAAAAAAAAAATAAACATAAAAATTTATTTTTGAATAATTTTATTATCAATAAACCATAAAATTATTTAAAAACCATAATTTTATTATATCTGAAAAATTAAGATAACCATGGCCCTAGCCAGAGTATTGAAAATTTTTAATTTTCAACGGGTAACGCGGGCAACACGCCTCAACAAACGTTACCAGGTCTTTTTTTCTTTGAGGTTAAACAGTACGTACAATATTAGTTAAAAGTTTGTTCTTTGAGATATAATTTTTTTGTATACTGAGTCGAATCAATGATGAGCAAAATTTTTTAATTTCTCACACAGACTATAAAAAAATTCACACGGATATAGTGAAAAGAGGAACTGGAGCAATTTTTTTTATTTATTTTATATTTTAAAGTGTTATTATTTATCAGTTAATGTTCGTAAAAAATCAGCTACCAATATGTGTTTCAAGATAAAAAAAAATAATTAGTTTTCTCTTTTTTGTGCATTTACTCATTTTCGGAAAATTTCCACATAAAATACCAGTGGCGAGTCGTATTATGATTATTTATAAGGGATTATAAAAATAAAATTAAATCCTTTGGAAAATATCAATTGTCTCTATTGTTATATTCAAAAAAATTTCAATAACATATAACATTGGATTAAATTCAAATAATTTATTTATATATTCATATTTATATTATAGAAAAAGACTTGGGTGAAAAATCGTTCGGAAAAATTTCTCCGAGTCAAGAATATTTTTTTTCACATTTTTCACGTTAGTATTTTTCGAAGAAATTACGGAAAAAGTTCACAGTAATTTTTCCACGCTAAAAAAAAATTCTCTCTTCATTTCTCCGCATGGGTCAACATGGGAGAAATTCGGAGTAATCACGGAGAAATTCGAAAAAATATTTTCACCAGGGGCTACATAAAATTACTACAAATGTCGCAAAAATACAACATGACTAAACGTGACTACTGCACCTTCACTATAGTGTATACGTGCTACTACACTCAGAGTGACATCAATAAATAGCCCCTCACTATATATGAACGTTTTACTAAATAGTAAATTGGTTGAGATATTTCAGAAAAATATTTCTCGTAATATTCGTTAATTATTATCACAGAATTCTGATCACAGAAGATATAATTTGACTAATATTATAGGATTCTCACAATATAATAACGTACAGATTTCTCGTTATATTGCAAAAAAAGCAATTTAAAGTGAAGTGCATATTTTTTTGTTATGAAAAAAAAAAAAAAAATATGCACTTCATTTTAAATTCAATTGAATTCAATTTTAATATTGCTTACTGTTATTATGCCAGTGAAGAAAAATCAAATTTTTACATCCAATCGTACAAATCGATCAGTCCAATACAGTAATATCTCTACTTTGAAAACCAAGATTACTTTCGATTTTTCACACATACAATTTGCATAAAAAGTGAGATAAAAACTATAAATATACTTTACCAAATGAGTAGGGGAGACAAAAAATAGAAATAATAAAAATAAAAAAAAAAAAAAACGTTTAAACATAGAAACTCAGAAAGCATTATTGTATATTATGTAAACGCGTATACCTATTATTTATTGAGAAATAAACTGGTAAACATTTTCCAATGACTATAGGCTATATATTTTACCCGTTATTAAAAAAATTTATTATCTAGTTTAACTAAACGCTACAAAAAAAAAAAGTGAGAATTATTTGTTATTGAATATTAATTTTTTAATATTATTGCTGTAAAAACAACCAAACTATAATTATATTTTCTACTATTTATTTAAATAAATTAAATTTGAAGTACATCCAAATTTTTTTTTTTGCTATGTCGAAAAAAAAAAAATTGTAAGTAAATTTATTTTATGTTTTGAAAAAATATAAAATACATTTACTTTTTGTATAGATATAGATTACATATGAATTAAATGTAAATTAAATGTAAATTAAATTTAATTTATATTTTTTAAAACATTAATTAAATTTAATTCACATATATTTTAAATATAAATTAAATTTGTATTATATTTCCAATAAATATATTTTTTTCACTTGGGTAGGCTATATATTTTACCCGTTATTAAAAAAATTTATTATCTAGTTTAACTAAA
This sequence comes from Aphidius gifuensis, assembly GCF_014905175.1. Lineage (NCBI taxonomy): Eukaryota > Metazoa > Arthropoda > Insecta > Hymenoptera > Braconidae > Aphidius > Aphidius gifuensis. Next base: position 10,420,063 of record NC_057793.1, read on the forward strand.
CGCTACAAAAAAAAAAAGTGAGAATTATTTGTTATTGAATATTAATTTTTTAATATTATTGCTGTAAAAACAACCAAACTATAATTATATTTTCTACTATTTATTTTTCTATTTAGTTATTATTATGATTAATAAATAATAATAATAAAATACGAATACGTTGAATATTTTTAATAATAACTGAGGTAATATCCGGTGGAGATTATACAATCAAGCCTCATTACTTGGACGAAGCAGTAGCAAGTATTTGACGTGGTAATTGTATTTTCATGCTCTTGGTCGATTTTAGTAGGGTATAATAGGGATTCAAGTCAAGTAAAGTCAAGTCACTGAGATGTTGGTACAACTTGAATCAGTATAAACTTGTTTCAAGGTAAACTATAAACATAGAACTTGAGAAATTACAGTGAACGGATATAACAAACGATAATAATTTGAAATCTCTTGGTTATACATATATACGATCAATCAGAGAATGAACTCTCTCATCCATGTAACAAACATACCGCATGAATCTTGATTTACTTGCTTCTTCTCTATAGTATACATATATGAAATATAGTTATACATTTGTACATATATATATATTATTTATTTTCAAATATATATATAGATGATCGTTTATATTCACTATTGTGATATTTGTCACCCTTCATAAATAAACCCACCGGAATTTCATATTTCGCGAAACAATATCCGTATTCGATATTGCATGGGTGTTCACCCCATAATTTCATTGGGGAAATAACAATTGTTACTCAACCCATTATAGTAACTTAATCCGTTTTACATCAAATTCAGGGTGATGTGTTTTATGTGTTTTAAATTTTTTATCTTATATATTTTTTTATTCATTTAGTCATTTTTTTTTTATTTATATCAAATATAGTGATTGTTTTTCTTGAGTGAATATTAAAAAAAAAGGATGTAATAAGTTGAGTTAAGCTGTCCATGACGAGTACTTTAAAATATCAGTTTTCAATTATTGTCTGGTCGAAAAATCTTGTAGTTATTATAAAAAAAACGAGGGTTCTTTCACGGGACTTGAAAAGTAAATGACCTGTTGTGAGTTCAAAGATTTTTTAGGAAGATTTCGAAAAGCTTTCAAGCAATTTCAATTGTATTTCAAATGACATTAAGAAATTCAGAAAAATCACTGAAATTTTTATTTTTTTATTTTGGATGATCTCATTGTTTCAAATTTGAAATAATTATTTTAAATGATTTTGAGTAATCCCGAAAGAAAAGTAATATCACCAGCTACACCCTCAACTTAAAAAGGTACCCAAAGAGACTAATGGAAGTCACAATGACTGTAACTTTGGTTTGTCTCATAAAATCTACATATATTTTCTGTATATATTGTCGATATATCTTCTACACATTCACAGAGACCATATTTATAAAATAAATGAAAACACAATCTGATAAAGCAACCAGAAAATGTAAATGTGGAAAGTTAAATAATCAATTTAAAAATAAAAATCATTTCAAAAAATTTACACTGTCAACATAATTATTTCACAGTGACTCAAAAATCAATTATCCATTTTCCATTAATCTATTATTCTACTTATAATAATTGTTGCAATAATCTCTTCTCTTGATTCATTAAAAACAAAAATAGATAAAATAATATATATATTTTTTTATTACGTTATATGATTATAAAATAAATATGAAAACATTAAGACTTTATTGATTCTTGATCATTACAGCATTGAAGTTGATTTTACATGTAGGCAAGCAAGTAGAACACATTTCTTTTGAAAAACAAAAACAATTAGAATATAAGTACATAAAATATTTATATAAAAAACCTATCAAACATATCGTACATCGTAATGAGGAAAAAAATATTTAAGTCAACGCTCAATTAAAATATCAAAAAATTAAAAAAAAGAATTATTAGTCGTTAAATTTATTTATTATTATTTTTTTTTTCAATTCCTAGTTGTATAGAGATCTGGTTATCGTCGAACCGTTATATTCTTAAAAATTTTACTGATATAGAAATATAAATGTTCGACCTTGGGATAAAAAAGCCATCGATTATTCTGAACTACTGCAAAAATAAATAAATGAATAAATAAATAAGCTATATTTATTTATTTTTTTTAAATATTATCATGCTGTAATAGTGTATCCATAAAATTCCATAAAATCATCGACAATGAAGCCGATAAACAAGATGAGAACATGATATATATATAAATATAAATGATTACTATCTTTTTTTTTTTTTTTGTACATAAATAACTGGTATTTATTTACATGGTTGTGTATATCAGTGAAATGAATTGAGAATTTGCCAAACGAATTAAAAAAAATTCCGACGATTGTTGGATATTTATAGACTTATTGATATAAATGTATATATACAGGTAATTGAAGTGTTGAATAAATGACAAGGATTATTTTTAGCTTAAATATAAAAAAAAAAAAATTATGGATATTCAAATATTTTTTAAAATTTATATTTATTTATTTATCTTTTCATTTGCAATATTTATATATTAATTATAATTTGATTGAGCGAATTTCATGTAAATTAGAAATCACGTTATAGGATTTCTGTTTTGCCGGAATTTTAAAGAAAGTTGTTTTTAAATAAAAAATAAAAAAAAAAAGAATAAATAAAAATATAAAATAGAAATATATATAAGACTTTAATGGATACTTTTTTTATTAAAATACGTTAACATGATAAATTTTAAACGATCTGATTAATGACAGAATTTTTTTTTTTTTTTTATAATTTATTTGTAGAATAATTTTTTGTACTTGTAAGTTTATAATTTGACTTAGGCTTTATAAATTACAAAATTAATTTAACATTAATATAAAATATAATATTTTGCTAAATACATATAATTTTTTTCCTTCTTTCTCCTCATTTTTCATATTGATATTTGCAAATTTTTTATATTTTAAATTTATTCAAATAATTTCAATGACATCTCTGTTAGAATATACATGAATACTTTTTTTTTTTTTTCTTCCCAACCATTGGTAAATAAGAGTAGAAAAAAAAAAAAAAAAAGAGAGGTGAATAAAAGAAAAAAAATTAAATGAGAATAAACAAAAAAAAAAAAATTGTTTGTGAGATCTGCAGAGAGTAAAGAGGCCTCGGGCGAGGACAAGAGTGAAAGACAATGTGGTGCAGAATTGAATGAATGAATATACTGATGAATACTTACAATAGAACAAGAGCTTGGAGGTTGACACAATGTGACGAAGAAGAATATAAAAAAAAAAAAAAAAGTAAAATGGTTCACCTTCATCCCCGAGGTCTCTCTGTATGTAAGTATGTCAACAAAAACAAAAAAAAAAAAAATCATACTATCTGTCTTGTCTTTGAATGAAAAAAAAAAATAGTCACGCGATATATTTTTAAAATATAATTTTCTTTATTTAACAACAAAAAAAAAGTCATAGCATTTGTTGAAAGTCCATAAAATAGCTCTATTATATTTTACATGATATCATTAAGCTTGTTAAATAAATTGATTTTTATTATTTCTTTTTTTTTCTTTTACTATTATCAATCTAGAAAAAAAAAAATGTAAAAGTTTCTCATGATGCATATGATGTATTATTATATGAATATTTTCTTAATTTGACATTAGAATAATTTTAAAGTGATTTTAAGTGTTACAACATATTGATGTATATTTAAACCGCATGGGGAGGGTTGAGCAAGATATGTTATTTTTCAAAAAATTTTAACAAGCTACGGGATACCAGTGATGATAGTTTAGACACACAAACATAAAACTAATAGAACATTAAAAAGAATACCATCAAAAAATTTAAACCTTTAAAAGCCATTTATATTCCATGTACTTATAATATGTCCATTTGTCTGACAATTAAAAATTGGGGAAATATAAAATATGATTGACGGCATCAGATATTCAAATGATATATTGTAAATAATCCATTGTGACAATAAGAAATAATAAAATAATAATTTTATTTTTTTAAACCTTGAACACATTTGGCTGTGTATGATGAATTAATAAATAATGAGAGAAGTTGAAGACAGCCCTTCTGCAGTGTAAAAAATTTTGCTAATACAACTGGCTATATTTGTCAAATCCATCGATATTAAATTCAAATATCGTGTCGTAGTATCGTAATAAATTGTTTTAGTTACTATTTATCTTTTTAAATATATCTCAAACTTTAACAATTTACATAATATTAGCGCATATTGAATTTTTATTTATTTATTTCATGATATATTTAATAAAAAAAAAATATTGTTAAAGTGCAATTTTTATGAATTCTTCAATTACTTTTTTCCATTAGTTTTATGTTTATATGTTCATGAAAGATTATGTTTTTTTATTTTTCATGATAATATTAATAAATATTTACACAATATAAATAAGTATTCATTAAAATTTTCATATTTTTAGTTATTATTATAGTTGCTAATATATATAATTCAATAAATCAAATGATTTAATTTGTTTCGTTCAACTTCAATAGGTTTAATAACTTGACTTCTGTTGGCTTTTTAGCAAAATAATTATTTCAGGCTTAATGTTCATGTTTTTTAGAGTTAATAAAATTGATTTAAATATTACCACTGGTAAAAATTTTTAGTCTGTGTGAAAAGAATGCTATGCAAGAGTACGTGAAGTTATAATTGTTATACGAGAGTTTACTGGAAGAGTCTCAGAATAGCAATTTTTGTAGATAATAAATTTGAAAAACAATATATATATATTAAAACAGATTTATTAAGAACATTATAGCATTATTGTTATTTATAAAATTATTGAGGGAAATAATTAATGCAAGCATGTATCACTTTACTTCTGACAAGTGTATGTCGGTATTTGGCTGAATCGAGAGTCTTTCGACTATCTGTATAATTGTGGTGACTTTTCAATGATTGACTTTCTCAAACTTTAATATTTAAAAGAAGTCGTGCAATTAAAAAATTACAATAAAATAAAGCACAAACATGTCAATTTGCAGTTAGATTTTTAATAAAAACAATCCAAAAAATGTATCCATATATTGAGGTTATTGAGTTAGAGTTGACAACAGGCGGATATACGATACATTGAGTTGGAGTCGATCTTGCTATTGTTCTAACATAGCCTTACTGAAATAATAAATTATATAATTTTTTTTTTCAACTTTTATTATATTTTTTACAATAAAATTCAGCTCTTAATTCAATTCAAAATACTGAATATAGAATTACCATGTTCACCAGCACAAAAATTATTCGTTCCTCCAATAGAGATAAAGAAATAATCTCCCCTGAAGATGACGATCTAATTATAAATGCTTATCGAAGGTATTGTTTGTTCCATCTTGTGACTTCTTAATTAGTGAACTAAATAATATACGACACAAATTTTTTTGTTAATGTTTACAGTATGAATCATGTTATACGACAAAAAAAGAAATTATAAATTTATCAAATGAATACCCCAGTTTACACTTTTTAAAAGAAAACTATGGTAAGAAATAACGAATCATTATCATCATTATAATTAATATATTAATAATTAATATATTAATTAAAATAATTATTTTCAATCGTTGGGAATATCATTAATTTTCAGATTGCGAAAATGAATTTTTTCAAGATGTGATTAAGATTCATAGCACTGTTCCGGTTCAATTTTGTGGTTTAAATGATATAAATGAATTTTGTGGTCAAAATAAAAAAACAAATATTATCATGCCTTATTCTTACACGTACCTCAATGCATCAATGCACGTATGCAAAGTACAACCACCACCTAATATATGCGGTGATAAAAGAAAATGAATATACTACTGATAGAGGAACGATTGCAGTTCCATATCTAAACCATTGGAGTTTAAGGTGAAACACAAGTTGTTCTATTTGACCCGTAAAGTCTGTTTTTATATACAAAAAAAATACTATTATTATATTAACCATAGAAACTGGCCTATTTACGGCTAAACCATAGAAGCTGTTTTTCGTCAATAACGTCTCCCCGAGATGAAAAAATCAAGTATTCGAATAGTATTATTGATATTTTATAGTGTTTGAATTATATCCGGCGATGTTTATGAGGTATTGTGAGAATACTTATGAGTATTTTCGATATTTTGGTGGTATTATGAAAGAAGTAAATAAAGAGCTCGAATATCGGTTCTCGGATACAATTATCCCTGACAGGTATTTTAAATGTTTGAGTATTTTAAAAGTCTTTGAAAAGTATTTTGATACTCCAGTTTTTGGACTTAGAAAAATTTCAATATCATAGCACCGTATTATATAATAAACTCCAATTATTTTTAGAGTTAAATAATTTATTTATGAGTTAATTAATAATTATTTAATAATTTTTTCTATCCTTATATTAACATTTCCAATTTATTCTAGTAATCATGCTGGGGACACCACATCTTTTCCTTACATACATTTGTCAATAGCTATTTAACTATAATTAATTATGGCAAATGTTGATTAGGAAAGGATGTATAGTCAAATAAATCGAGTCGTAATCTGAAATAACGATAGTGAATCTCTTTTTTAGTTTTCTAAATAAATTAGATTTGTATAGACCTTGTAGCTTATGTGAACAAAATTTCAAATTTTATTAACTTGTAAAAATGGTCTCGCGGTAGAGTGTAGGTTTAGTAATTAGGAAAACGTAGGATCAAATCCGGGTAGAAACGAATTTATGAAAAAAAATATATATGTAAAACGCACTCTTGTTAGAATTATTTTTTTCAAATAATCAGCAGGTATTTTAACCAGATACAATTGTATTTTTGAGTATCCCGAGCAAGTATTTTAACCGGATACAATTGTATTTCAAATACTCGTCAAACATAATTATCCTGCTAAAAATACTTTTCAATCGGTATCCGAAAAGTACTTTTAATGGCGCTCAGAAACACAATTTCAAGTATCAAACACAATTGTATTTCGTCAAAATACCTCAATTTTTTCATCTCGGGCAAGTATTGCACTTGTGCAGTTGTGCATACAAAGTGGTAAGTTCTATTTCAACAATGCTCGTCATTTTCTAAAGATGGAAATATTTATAGATCATTTTTTGTCAATTAACATATAAAGCCAACTCGTAACCTATTTATTCTCATTTTACATGAAGTTTTTGAATGCTATGGGCTATGAGACTTATTTTCGTGATAGAAATCTAAAGAATATGTTTTAAAAATTTTTAATTCCATAAACACTTCTTTTTGAGCTCCAGAATATCCCTAATTTTGATAATTAATAAATTTAAAAAAAGTTTACACATAACTTAAAATTCAAGGTGTAATAAAATTATGCATTTTAGAGGAAATATTCATTTTCCTTTAATTTAAATAATTTGGTACTATCAATTATTTACTGTTGAAACACATTTGATATGTATCTGTCTTATAAACATTAATGAAGGTTATTGACCACTGTCAAATGGACATAAACATTGACAAGGTCTTCAAGTTGAATAGAGAAATGGAACCCAAGAACAAACAAATACTATTTAGTATAACACCACTTGGACATTTACTAAACGAGACTAAGTTTTCGTCAATGTTTGTCAATTAGTCGGTTGGTCCAAGTTAATGCTTGTGTTAAAATCAAACCTTCTCATTCATTTGCTTTTCCTGCAAAGATAAATCACCATGTATACATAATAAATAAATAATACAGCTCCATAAAATTAAACTCAATTTTCCATTATATTTATACATATATGTAATACCCAGTTTTCAATATTAAATATGGGCCCTCATGATATTGTATACTTATACTTGATTATAAATTGCTTGTCAGACATATCATATACAAATATATATATTTATAATACAAAATATTTTTTCCGTCACGAAAGACTTAAAAATATATATATATATTTTTTATCGTTTAAGATCGTGCGTGATGAATACATAGAGCAACAGGGGTCCCGTTAACTCAGCCCCATGAAAAAAAAATAAATAAATGAAAAAATAATAAAAAAAAAAAACATTGCATTTTATTCTTGGCAATGGATTCACATATTCTTCATTTTATTCATTTTTTTTATCTCACATTCTCACATATTCTTATCATTTTCACATTCAAAACAGAAAACAAAAAAAAAAATTATTTTTCTCTTATCAGTATATAATCATTTGTATAAAGAAAAAGTATTATGAAAATGAATTTTATGTTATTAAAATATATATTTATGAAGAATATAAAAATTTTAAATTGTCTGGATTAGAATAGAATAATAAATTAAAAATTTAATGAAAGAAAAAAATAAATGAAAAATGATAAAAAAGTGATGTACCTGAACATTGTTCAGATATCGGATCGAATGTGTATAAGCTGACTTGAGTCTCTCTTCCTCACTGATCTTGACAGGCCAATGGATTTCGCAAAGTGTTTATAAAATGTACACGCATGCTTAGGTTTTATACCGTTATGATAAGCTTAATGCATACCTGCCTTTTGCATATATATATAAATATATTCATGTATATATACAAAACGTCGCGATCCCTCTCTTCAGTCTCAATGCAACAATAAAACATTGTTAACTCTGATTGGCCTGCGGTCAGTTTCTCGGGGCGTTTTACCGTTGTAAATTCCTATACGTCCCTGAAACAAGCTGCTCGGCTTCTTCGTGTTTATTATCAAGCCTTCATTTTGCCATGAAAAATTATGATAAATTGTTTTTACGTTGTGATGATAATTTGAAAAAACAACAGGATGCAACAAACAAAAAATTTAAAAAGAATAAAAATGATATCGAAAAAAGACTAGCAAAGAATTTTAAATTTTATTCAGTGTGTAATTTACCTCAAGTTTTTTCATGTTTTTTTTTTTTTTTTTTTGTTTCTTATTATATTTTCATTTTAAAAATGCAATACATTGCTACACTGAAAAAAAAAGCTTCCATAGCTGGAAAAAAGGGTTTAAATTAAGAAATTTTCTTAAATTATATGATTTTTTGTTTATAAATTGAGGATGATTTTAATCAAGTAAATTTTTTCTTTTTCTAATTTTTTATTTCATATTAGTTTGAAAAATAATTTTTATTATTCAAATTCTGTGTGATGCAGTCAAGAAATTATTTATCGACAAATAGAAATTGCTTCCTATTTTATACAATGAAAACTCTTAAATTTTGAAATATATTCTTGAACGAAGAAACTTTTTTTCTCAATTTATGAAGAATATTCTACTTTGAAAATACAACAAGTGAAAATTAATTTATCGATTCCTGTTTGTCAACATTTTAAAACGGAATAAATAATAAAAATAATTTGAAGTACAAAAACAAATAAAAATTATTGATAAAATATAAATAAATTATATGTAAAAAAATAAAAATTAATTGAAATAAAAGAATAAAATAAAGAACATGGTCTCGTATAAGTTTCTCATTTGAAGCGGCAAAACAAGGTATGTTCAGTTATGCAGGCCTTTCGAAGTGGAAGTTGTCCTTCTCAGTTTAGATTAGAAAAAGCATATAAAAGAGCGTGAGAAAAAAGAACAAGAATAAGATGAAGCAAAGAAATTACAAAGAAAAATCTTCCATCCAACAAACATATATGCAAAAACGATGACTCATGAAAGATATATCCATATACTCAAGATACACCTATATGCATCTTCAAAACCAATAAAGTTAAATAAAAAAAAAAACTAAATAAATAAAGTAAAAATTTTAACAAAAATAAGTAAATGAAAAAAGATAAAAATAAATAAATAAATAACAACAACCAACAAATAAAAGTAAATAACAATAAAACATAGTGTGTTGTAAGTTAGCAAGGATATGCAACAAAATGCAAAGGAAACACGAAGCCCTCGACATTTGCCAGTGCAGACACTGCAAAAAAAAAAAAGAAAGAAAAACTCGAAGGAACAATAATAAAAAATAATTTACAAAAATAAAATTAAAAAAAAAAAAGATACAAATAAAATACTGATAAAAAACTTATAAATAAAATTAAGAAAAAAAAAAAAAAGGGGAGAACCACAACAGCAGCAGCATTCAGCATCAGTGCTCTCAGAGAAAAACGAGAAGCTCAAGATAAGCCGTACCTCCATCAGGCCGCTATTTCTCCCGTGACAATAAAAATTATAGGCTATTTGGTCTGGAAAACAACAGGTAGAAGGTTCGAAAGGCCTGCCTCCGGATCGTGGTTTGCATTCATTAAGCCTCGACACGCAAGCAATGGTCCTCATTCTCTAATTTTTTTTTTTTTTTTTTTTATCTTCTTTCCCCACCTTCCCTTCGTTGTCTCATCGCAATGACCTCCTCCATACCATCGTTCCTCCCCCTTACACGCTTCATCCTCAATTTTATATTTTTTATTTTCTATTATTACAATATTTTTTTATTTTTTATTATTATTCTTTTTTTTTATTCATCTTTCGAATTAAACTTCGTCGTGTTTCGTTTTTATACACACATACACATTTAGTGTCATAAACACATATATAATTCTTTAGTGTTCTTCTTCCCTCCATTACCACTTTACATATTACGCTTATAAATTATCTGCTTCTACCGGTCAGTCCCAAGTATGGCAAAGCGAATTCTTTGACGGAGATACAAAAAGAAAAAAAAATGGGCTATATTAAATGATCCTGGTTTACAATGGTAATTATTTTTAATAGTTACTTTATTTTCGTTAAATTTGAAATTTTTCTTGTTAATTTTTACCTTTTATAATTATTGTACATTATTCTTATTTTATTGGTTATTTAATTTTTAGTGTATCTGGTTACTTGTATATAGAAATACTTATTTTATAAAAAAAAAAAATTAATTATTCAATCAAGAATAGAGGGAAAGGCAGTTTAAAAGTAAAAAAAAATTCTTAAAAAAAGCGAAAAAATATCCAAGAGACTGAAAGAAACAGCGACAAAACAAAGGATTTTGAATAAATTAAAATATTTTTTTTGAAATAAATTAATAATAATAGTGATAATTTTAAGAGTAAGTAGACAAAAAACGATATATTTAAATTTCTTTAGACATTTTGTTAAAAATTTTGACATCATCAAAACTGTTATATACAAAAAGAAAAACCACAAAATTATTTACAACAATATACATTAAATTATTAGTCAATAAATTAACTTTTATCATTTGACAATCTAAAAAAATTATTTCTTATCATTTCAGTATAATTGTTAGTGCAGTATTAATTACACAAATAATATGAAAAATGGAAAAATTGCTTTCACTGATCAGCAATCATGACAATTAAAAATTATTAATGATTGGAATTTGATTTAATTGCACCTATATTTACATGCTCACTATCAACAATAATAATAATAATTATTATTATTTATTTATAAGTCATTTATTATGAATTACATGATGCTATATTTAAAATGTCTTGGTACATGGATATATGAGATATCGAGATTATAACGCACAAGACTAACTTTTTCTTTCTCTCCTTTTCTCTTCTATCTTTTATCTTTTGTTGCCAGAGAGAAGAGCTCTTTGGTTATTTTTTAATTTTTTTTTTTTTTTTTACAGGGAAAAACACAGTATTGCGGTATATAACGCCTGGAACCCGCTCACGTACCGACCCCTGACGTGCAGTGTACATACCCACCTTTTATATACCTCAACCCTCTAAACCTTCTATATGAATTTTTTCGTTTTTTTTTTATTGTTATTATTTTATTAATTTTTTGAAATTTCTTTTATTTTCTCTTGCACCCTAGCTTGATCGTCGTTGTGTCCTCGTTTATCTCTCTCTCTCATTTTTTATTCATATATACGAACATCTCAAAAAAGAGATACATGTATACGGGTAAACTGTTGCACCGTTTAAATTTAACCTCGCATGGATATTGCGATTAAAGCTCGATTGCTATACCTATATGCTGTACATATCCTGAGTCTTATGAAGCCAACAAATTGACTCACGTGTATGTATATCAGCATTTTTTTTTCTTGTAGATATACCCGTTTAATGCAGTATAGCTTCTGAATAAAAAGTTCAATTGTAATTTTTATATTTTTTATTTTTCTGTTAATTTCAAATTGATTGAACTTGTATTTTTTTTTTTTTTTTTTATTTACATCAATCTACTGTGTATGATTATTTTTTTAACTTTTAGAAATTTAAATAACAATTAATATAAAAAATATTAAATTTTTTTTTTTTTGTTTCTTTGTTTTCAATTACAATTAAAAAAAAATAATGATTTATTAAAAAAAAAAAAAAGAAATTTAGTCTTAAAAATATATAATGAGATGGCTTTTTATTTCTCATCAATCATTCAATTAAGTCAATGACTATTCTACCACATTCACGCATGTATTCTATTTTTATTAATTTTTTTTTTTTTTTTAATTGATATAATTAGTCATTTGATGTATGTATTTTGATTGTTATTTATTATGATGATGAAAATATAATTATTTATTTATATGTATTTATTTTTTATATCTTGTTGTTTTTATTATTTTTTAAGTTTGGAGCAACGGCCTCCAGACAGCCTCGTGACGTACCTTGACCCGAGTGACTCGGAGTAAGTTGAAGAAACAGGTGCGCGACCATTGACCGCCCAGTCACCCACTGAATTATCATACTACCCATACAGGTATACAATTGTAATTTTATGTATATGTAGATTTAAATTGTGGAACAAATATATCGATAAACATAAACATTTTAAAAATTGTGATGAGGAACTATTGAATAACTTGTGTGACTCAAAAAAAAAATAAGGTCATGTGATTTAATCGGTTCCACTGAGATTCTCTTTTCTTGACTGTATTGATTTCACTGGTATTTTTTATCTGACGGTCCTTCGATGTATCGTCATAGGAAAAAAATTCAAATTTATATTTTTTTTTCTCATATATATATATCATAAAATTTTAAGCTGGGATAATAACACACTCTACTTGATCGTATATACCAAATGTTTGATCGTTTTGTCTCTGATCAGAGTAAAAAAAAAATAAAAAAAATTGTTTTATAATCCGTCACATATTTGAACGAAAGTAACATAAAGAAATAAGATTTCTGTCAAATGAAATGTCAGATTACATCTTCTTCTACGCTCTTCAAACGTCAAATAATTCAAACAATAAAAATTTTTTAAAATTACATATTAAATATATATTTATTTTTTTATAGTATCATTTTTCATATTCAAATGGAATTAAAACAATTTTAATATATTAATATATGTGTATGTAGATTTTATTAAAAAAAAAAAAACCTTTTCGATCAGGTTCACCTGTTCACGTGAATGAGCTAAAAAAAAAAAATAAAAAAATATATAAATAAAAGTAGAATAAAATGAGATAGAGAAAAGCAGAGAGCTCGTTAGCTCGATGGGGCTGCTGAATCAAGCTCTTAAAGGGTCGCCTGGGAATCGACACGCGTCGTGAGATTAATGACGTTTGTTGGTATATCCAAATGTACCTCTTGGCAAGTCAAAAAAAAAAAAAAAAAAGAGATGGATATACTCACACATAAATGTATGTGTATAAAAATTAAAATACTTGCACTGATGGTACTGGTGATGTTTTTACATCACCAGTACTATTTTAATAATAGTTAATAATGTATAGACATTATATTTTAAATATATATATATGTATAAATTTTAACATGTGTATTTGTACTGTGAATAAAACGAACATGTAAATGTACTGACCGTGAAAATGTTATATTCAATGTTGTGTTAAATTCTCAAGTGTATACCTGAACATTCTGAGAGGCAATGGGTGAGAGAAGATGAGAAAGGATAAATGTTTAGACCTTCACCACTATTTTATATTAGCTTACATACGAGTGTTTGTGAATTTGTGTGTGTATAAATTTGTGACCTGATGCACTAAGAAGCGTGTCCGTGAATTCGTCAGGTAAAACGACGTGGTGTACTGCAACGTGCGTGGGCTGACAGGTTGACAAGCTTGACAGCACACCATGACCGACCACCCTACACCTCACTGTCAAGCCAACCTTCGTATAACTTTTCTCTACCCCTTTTTTCTACATGTGTTTTTTTTTTTTTTTCAATTGTGATGATCATTATTTTAGAGTATAGCTCGAGCTATATACATATATATTGATGTTTGATTGAAAAAAAAAATAATTTGCTCATGTTTATTCTACGACACCATTCATGATTCAACTAGTCTATTATTAACTTTCTCATTTCTTTTTGTAACTATTATTATAGTTTTTGAAACAAGAAAATTTTCTCTTTTAAACAACTGTTTTATTCGATGGTAAGATCATCTTAAAAAAAACGTAGATAATGTACCATGGGGTGTACAATTTAAATACTGGGTCAAAAAAAATTCTGTATACGTCATCTATTTAAACAAAACAACTTGTGTTGTAAAATTTTTTTGGTTTAATAATTATTTTAGCTGTTATTAATATTCGTAATTTAAAAGAAACAGCTTGTATTATTTAAGGCATATCATATTCAGTTTTCAAGGCATCATGCACCTGTATATGAACATTTTGGAGTTAATATTTTTTTTTTTTTGTCATTATTCTTGGGGAAGAAACTCCAATGTTGGTTGTACAAATTAGTACAAATGATTCTGAACTCCTAGCAATTTATTTCATGATCGTAATCCTCATATAAAAAGGACAGTTGTCATCGATAATAATTGTCAATTGTGGGAATGAGATCGATAGAAAGTTATTTTTGGGAGTTTTAAAATTATAAATTTAATTTGGTGTTTAATTGGGCAATTTTTATAAAAAAAAAAAAAAAGCATTTATATAATTGTTTTTTAATTTTTTTTAAATTGTTTTATTTGTGCAACTTGTTGTAATTAATTTTTTTGAGGATATTTCTCAAGTGTTTAGTCACGATTTACTGCAGAGTTTGTATTCGAATTCAAATTAAAACACACGGAAAAAAATTTTTAGCTGCAGTCACGAGGCGTTGGATAATTAAAAAAGGATAGTTGATTTAATAATCAAGCCCGATATATTAAAAAGACAGCAGCCGACTGGATAGCTAGCGTGGCTAACCAACTCGTCAGATTCGACATAATCTCAATGTCAACAGCTGTTGTGTTCATAACCTCTCTTTTTTGACAGATCCACCAAATTATTATTAACAATGACTAAAATAATCCATATAGTTATTAAAAATTTAGCATAAGATTTTGTATTCAAGTTGGCGTTTATTTGGTGCATCAAATTTAGTATAAAATTAATTAGATAATAATTTTAAAAATTAGTACATTAATATATTGTTTGTACTTCGTATGTCTATATACTTATAGTTATGCATATACGCAATCCTAAATAGCTACTACAGCGATACCAGCTTGTCAGGCTTTGGATAGCTACCACAGCTATCCAAAGTGTAGCTAATGTAACGAGTAGGCACGCTGTTTTCACAAGAATAGTAACCTGTCAAATGTGGATTGCCAAAATAACAATCCTCTGCTAACTATCCAAAGGTTAGTTAGCCGTGGATAGGAGAGACAGCTATCCAGCTCGTTGCTGCAGCTAAAAATTTTTTTCCGTGCATGTAAAAATAATTAATACAAAAGTTTAAAAAGACCAAAAATTATTTGCGTGAGGGCAAATATTTCTGAGCATAGAACGAGTAAAGGAATTTGAAAGCTTACTTGTTCTATGCAAGGAGGTATTTGCCTTGACATTAGTAACTATTATGAAAACCCAACCGTGCTAAATGGAACAGCATCATGAACATGACTTTCAAGTGAAGGGGGCTTGAACTGAAGACCTCCATCACCGTAGGCAAGATGCTTGCCAACTCAACCACAAGAGCATCACGCTATATTACGTAGTTTAATAAGGAAATATAAATGTAGTAAAGTACTAAAGCCATATATTGTTCACTGAAAATTTGACTAAACTGGAAATCTTATATCTATTAAAATAATATTTTTTAGTGTTGAGACAAGATTTACACAGTTTGTTTCCAAATGCAAATTAAAAAATGTAAAAATGATTAATAATTTCAAATGAACAAAAATTAATTAAGTACATTAAGACTAATTTACTTAATTTCCTTTTTACAAATTTTTATTTTCATAAATTTTACTTTGATTTGAACTCGATTTACCGGTAATATTTTCCCGCGAAATTTCAAAATTAAAAAAAAGTCAATTCACTTTATTAAAGGGCAGCCTTTAAGTTGATAAAAAAAAATCACAACCAATGGAAAATCAATTTTTTTCATTTATAGAAATTAAATAGCAAAAAAAAGTAAATAAAAAAAAAATCCACAAGAAAAACTCAAATTTTTCTTTTTCCTATATAAAAAGGACAGTTGTCATCGATCTTCCGGACATATGATTGGTCGTTGTTTTTCTCTCACTTACGCTCATATGAATTTCTTTCTGTTTGCCTTGTTCTATTATTTTTTTATGTATTTCGTTAGCAACAAAAAAAAAAAAAAAAAAAAAGAGTGAGTGAGATTATATTTGTTTATTATTATTATAACAAATGCATCTTCAAAATGTTCTTTATTTAATGGATTTTTCAGAAATACTATGCAACAAATATTTATTGTAAAAAAAATTGTTTCAACTTTTAAAAAATTTTAACTTCATAATTTTCTACTCAGGTCTTTTTATTTTCAATATTTTTTTTTACAATAAATATTTGTTGCACAGTATTTCTGAAATATCCATTAAATGAAGGATCTTTTGAAGAAGTAAAATGTATTTTTTTGTGGTTTTCTACTGATGCATTTTTTTATAACAATAATAAACAATAAACATTTTAGAAATCATTGATACAGGCGCGCGTAGCGCGCCAATGTGCTCGTTAGATAAAAAAAAACACCTCTTATTTTTTATCCACCCTTTAATTTTGAGATACAAATGCTACAAATTAGTACAAATCAAAATGCTTCTAATGAAGACTTTATACAATTTTTCCAGGACTGAGGACAGCTGAGTCGCATTTCATAGTCGTATACATTGTGTGGCTTTTAAAATAGACCCTTTCGGGGCACCTACACATAGCTCAAGGATTACTAATACATCCATGAACACAACATAAAATGAAAAACCGTAAAACCAGTGAAAATGCCCCTGCTCTTTTTTGCAATAGCCAAAACTGCGAGTCTATCAAAGTCCATCTCTTGTCTTCATATTTCTCTTCTCTTACGCTTACGGTGCTGTGTTGTATATATAAGAAGATTAGGTAAAAGTTAAACCATCTTTGTGTTTGTAAATCATATAGTTTATTTGCATTATATATTTTTATCAATTTAGACATATATAACTGGCATCGAATAAAGACGAAAAAATTGCAGGTAAATCAAAAAATAATGCATGTTTAAATAACGTAAAGAAAATAAATTTATTTATTATAGCTCTCATTGTCTCTGTTAAATTCCTGCCTAGAAATGAATTAAAATTGTTGTAAATAAATTTTTAAAATGCTCACTTTATTGATGGTGATATATTAAGGGTGAAAAAAAAATGTTATGTTTTTTATTTTACTTGCTTATATGATTTTATTCATTAATTATCGAAAAAATATCGATAAAATTATCGAATGGCAAAAGTCTAGAAAATTCCGAACATAAAATATCATCATTTTTTTTTTTTTTTCGTATTGTCGTGAACATGGAAGTTGGAACCGGTTTTGGAAAGACACACACAGACACAAAAACATACACAGTTCTAAATAGAAAATCATAACTAAAATAATTTCAAGAGAAAATAGATGTATTTAATATTATTATCGAATTTATTTTCAATTTTTTTTCGTTTCATTCTATCGAAAAAAATTTAAATAAACGGGGGAATTTACGGGGACATTTATACAGGTGACGGGGAAACTTTGTAACCTGTATTTTGTTTTTTTTTTTTATCTTTTTTTTCGTCGTCTATTGTGTCGAGAAAGATTTAAAGTATTTTCTGGTATCAATATTTGTTTCTTAATTAGTTTAAATATTCCCTCATCAAATGCCTTTTATTGTTGATTGAGAAATAAATAGTTTTTATGACATATTTTAATGGTTTTTAGGCTTACAATGCTCCACTGTAACCAGTGTACCAATGTTACATCAAGTTTGAGACAGCATTTTAAACACTGCAAACTTCATGAGGCTACTGATGGTGAATTCGTCTGTGGATTTATTGATTGTCGTCGGACGTATAAAAGAAAATCTTCACTTCAACGCCACTACATAAGAAGACATCATCTATCTGTAATGGATGAAATTCACGAAATTTTTGATCGTTCTAATGTGATGGACAAATTCACTTGTTCAGATCTTGATTGTAGAACCGAATTGACGACTTTATACAATTTAACTAAACATATGAAAGATCATATACGAGATGGTTTAACAATATTATGTCCTTTCGATAATTGTAAATTGACTTATCAAAATGTCAGGTCATTTTCATCACATATAAGTCGGTATCATTATCGAGTAATGGATACTGTAAATAATGCAGAGTCTGGACCTTCGATTTAACTTGAAAATCATTGTATGGTAGATTCGGCAGAAGGTGAACTCAGTACTGATTGATTAAAATTGAGATTAATGGTAATGCAGTCATGACTGCAAGCCCATAAATGGGAAAAAAATAACGATTTATCTCGAAAAAAGTTTAATAATAGAAATGGAAAAATATAAAGAAAATTTTTAGAACTAATTCAGCGAATTTTTTTATTCATTTTTCGATAACAAAATTGAAGGAAAACCAATTTAAAATTGTATTTATAGATCACGAGATATATTACACTTTCAGTTTAATACACAATCCAGCTGACTGGTGATAATGTTCCATATTTTAAAAATAATGATCCTAGTAAGGAAGAACAATGCGAGGGTTTTCTATGGACCAATTGATTATGCAGCAACTGTTACACTGAATTAAAAAGTAACAATTCGCATTTGTACTTAGAACAAATTATATAATGTCATTTTACTTGAAAAATATATTTCTGAAACACTTACTGCAACAACAACCAATTAAATAAATAATATTATAAATTTTAAATTAATCAGTAAATTTATCAATTTTTATGTGTTAACTTTTTTTTCATAACTTGAAGAATAAAGAGGTTATTTCAATATGATATACAAATTTATCTTCGTGAATGTTAGAAATCTATATTTGATAAATTTTATCATGTTCCAGATTTGAATCATTAAAGTTAAAAATAAAATTATTTCTAAAAATATTAAAAATATGATTTTGTTAATATGGGTTTTGCTTAATAGGTGTCTGCTATCAAATAATATAATAAAAATAGAAATCAGTTAGTTGAAAAAAATAACGTTCTCGATATTTATCACTTTTTTCGATCAAAGCTTGGTTGGTTTTTTTTATAGTAATATAGTCATTAGTAACTCGATGGAAATATTGAATTTTATAATTCACACACACACAATAGAATTTAAGCCAACACATCAATCTCAATAGGTTTATTTAATAAAAGTCATTTGAGTGAAACTACTGTCTCAAACATTTCTGGACACTGGTAACTTGGAACAAAACAGCAAATTAATTTTTAGTTTTAAAAATTTTTAAATTCGGTTTTACTGTAATAATTAATTTTTTATTTTAAAGGTAAATATTTTAAATAAGAATTTGAAAATGTATCAACCAATTCAAAAAGTTGGGGAATATAAATTACGTTGGATAGTTTTTTATGCAATACTTGGATCAGTAACTTTAACACCAACATTTATCACCGCTGCGAATTCAACTTTTGATGAAAATAATAATTATATTCTGGATTTTGGGAACGTCAACAGTGAAATTAATTTATGCTCAAAGATGGGACGGTAATTTGTTTTTTGTTCTATTTTATTACTGACTATATTTATAAATTAAATACAAAAAATTGATTAATTATATATAAATTTTAGTTGGATTTTAAAGAAAAATGGATCAGCTGTTGACTCAGCAATAACGACCATGATTTGTAATGGTATAATGACTCCATCAGCGTTGGGCATTGGTGGTGGATTTTTGATGACGATTTACGATCGTAAAAATAAACAAGCACATTTTTTGAATGCCAAAGAAAAAGCACCACTAGCTGCTCACAAAAATATGTTCAAAGATAATGACAAGGAACCATCTAAAGTTGGATCACTCGCCATTGGAGTACCAGGTGAAGTTGCTGGTTATTGGGAGGCTCATCAAAAATTTGGTAAACTCGCTTGGTTTGATTTGTTTGAGCCCAATATTCAATTGTGTAAAATACAATCAAGCAGTGATCGAAACATTCGTCCTCAATTTTGTGATACAATAAGAACTATTGCTGAGAAAGGTGCCAATGAATTTTACAATGGTACAATTGGTAAAAAGTTGATTGAAGATTTAAACAAGTTGGGCAGTATAATGACTATTGAAGATTTAAAAAATTATCGTGTTAAATGGACAGATCCAATTGTTAATGATTTTTTAAATGGAACAAAATTATTTACATCAAATCTACCTGGTAGTGGTGGACTATTAGTTTTAATGTTAAATATTTTTGATGAATTTAAATTCACTCGTGAAAGTATAATAGGACAGGAAAATAAAATTAAAACACATCACAGAATAATCGAGACATGGAAATATGCTTATGCAATTAGAAGTCAAATGGGAGATCCAGACTTTACTGATATGACTGACGTGAGTTTATATATTTATCATTTCATTATCATGTTTTAATTTTTTTTTTTTTTCAGTTAATGAAAAATATAACATCAAAAGATTTTGCAAGGATGATCAAAGATAAAATAGATGATCAAAGAACTTTCAATGATCCAAGTCATTATGGAGGTGGTGAGAATCTTGTAGAGGATCATGGAACATCGCATATGTCAATAATAGCACCAAACGGTGATGCTGTTGCTGTAACTAGTAGTCTTAATGGACAGTAAGTAAATTAATTATTTATAATTTTAATATTTATTCAATTTCAAGTTATAATAATATATTATACATTATTTTTATTTACAGTTTTGGAAGTGGAGAAATAAGTAACCAAACAGGAATTATTTTAAACAATGCAATGGATGATTTTTCAATTCCTACAGTAATAAATACATATTCATTACCAGGAGTTAATAAAAATAATGAAGTTGAAGGTGGAAAAAGACCACTTTCATCAATGGTACCATCAATTATTACAACGTCAAATGGTGATGTTAGAATGGTTATTGGAGCTGCAGGTGGTACACAAATAACAACATCAGTTTCATACGTAAATAATTATAAGAATTTTATAAAATGTTGATTAATTTTTTTGTTATTATTTTAAAATTAATAGGTAACTTTTTGTGTTTTATTTTAGGTCATAGCAAGACACTTGTTCATGGCTGAACCGATACGAGAAGCTATAATTGCGCCAAGGATTCATCATCAACTTTATCCAATGGAGTTGTCTTGTGGTCAAATGATTTCATATAAAATCTATTATGGTTTAAAAAAAATGGGTCATGTTATGGGACCGGATGCAACTTCTTCTTCTGTTATTGCTCTTGTGCAAATCAATGGAACAGTTATTGATCATTTTTTTTCGTAAAAATATTTGAGATAAATTGTTCAGTTTGCAATCAATATTTGTATTCATTTTAAAATAAATACAGTAATAAAAATTTGATTTTCATATTTCAAAATATAATGTATCAGAATAATTCTTAATTATAATGTAAACATATCAAAATTTAAATTTATGTACCAACAAATATATTTACATGATAGTTTAATTAATTATGAGCAATGATATTTACCAAATATAACTTATCATTTTATAAAAATCTGTATGTTTTATATCATGTTCATAATATTGATGGTTAATTTACAGATACAAAAAGAATGGTATGAAATTTTGTTTTTTTTTAATATTTTTTCATTTAACTAACTTTTAGTGTATGAATTACTTCATTACCCACCATTGGATATCGTATACTTATAAGAACAAATATGATGCGCGCTTTAAAATTGAGTTTATATTTTTATCTGTTCGGGAAAAAATGACAAAAAACATATTGAAAATAGTTTTCTGCGTCACGATATTGATTTCATATATGTAATGTATTAATTCAATCAAACAATAATAGCATTACCATATGGTAAATTAATTTCAATTTATGTTATCAATATACATTTCTTATGTTGGATACCGTTTGATTTATTCAATCTTAGTGATACATATTCCAACCAAATATTAATGCTGTTAACAATTGATTTTCTATAAGTATTTAGAACAATTTATAATGTCATTTTACTTGAAAAATATATTTCTAAAACACTTACTGCAAGAACAACCAATTAAATAATGTTAAAAATTTCAAATTAATCAAAAAGTTTATCAATTTTTATGTGTTATAATGAGGGGAAAGTCACTTGTGTAATCTGGTGTACACCGGGAAAAGAATCTCCAATAATCTCTTGTAGTCTTACAGAAATGATTACAGAAAAAATCGTGTAATCGATGTAATCTAAAGTACTCTTCCAATTTTTTATAATCATCAATAATCTTTAAAAATTTTATGTAATCACCAGTAATCTTACGTCGTATATCTGTAATCTGCGAACATTACTTGTAATCTTGATATGATTACAGAAAATCTCAGTGATCTTTTTAGCTCTGTTTTCAGATCGCGCATGCGCGTGTATACATGCACATGTATAATATATATACTATTTTTTTTGTTTCTTTATTTGTTTTTCTTCATTTTTTTTTCTTCTTTGAATTTTCAGTGTAATCATAAAAGATTACAGAGAATCTTTGTAATTACCAAAAAAAAAAAAGTAATCTTGTGTAATCATTAGAAAGATTGCATGATTACCAGTAATCTGTAATCAGGTCTACACTAAATTTTGAAGTGACTTCTCTCTCGTGTGTTAATTTTTTTTTTTCATAACTTATAAAGATTATTCCAATATATACTATACAAATTTATCTTTGTGAATAATAAAAATATATATATTAAAAACCAATAATAAATTTCTAAAAGTATTAAAAATATGAATTTTGTTCATATAAGTGTTACTTAATAGGTGTCTGCTATCAAATGATGTAATAAAAATAGAAATCAATTAGTTGAGAAAAATAATGTTGTCGACATCAGCCACTTTTTTTAATCAAAACTGGCTACCTGGTTAATTTTTATTTATAGTAATATAGTCATTAGTAACTTGATAAAAATATTGAATTTTATAATCCACAGACATAATAGAATTTAAGCCAACACATCAATATCAATAGGTCTTTTCTATCAAAGCCACCTGAGTGAAACTATACTGTCTCAAACATTTCTGGTAACAAAACAGCAAATTGATTTTTGGTTTTTAAAATTTTATTTTACTGTATTAATCAATTTTTTGTTTTACATGTTGATTTGTTTAATAAGAATTTTAAAATGAATCAGACTGTTCAAAATGTTGAAAAATATAAATTACGTTGGATAATTTTTTTTGCAATACTTGGATCAGCAACAGTGGCAACAATAGTGGCAACAATAGTGACTTGGCTATTGATGAAGTATGGACAATCACCAATACCATTTACCACAACAGCAAATTTAACTTTTGATGAAAAAAATAATTATATCTTGGATTTTGGAAACGTCAACAGTGAAACTAATTTATGCTCAAAGATGGGACGGTAATTTTTTTTTTGTTCTATTTTATTACTGACTATTTTTAGTTTATTAATTAAATTTTAAAAAATCAATTAATTATACATGAATTTTAGTTGGATCTTAAAGAAAAATGGATCAGCTGTTGATTCAGCAATAACGACAATGATTTGTAATGGTATAATGACTCCATCAGGGTTGGGTATTGGTGGTGGATTTTTGATGACAATTTACGATCGTAAAAATAAACAGGCACATTTTTTAAACGCCAAAGATAAAGCACCAATAGCTTCTCATAAAAATATATTCGAAGAGGATGTCGAGGAACTGTCTAAAATTGGATCACTTGCTATTGGAGTACCAGGTGAAGTTGCTGGTTATTGGGAGGCTCATCAAAAATTTGGTAAACTTGCTTGGTTTGATTTGTTTGAGCCCAATATTCAATTGTGTGAAAAACAATCAAGCAGTGATCGAAACATTCGTCCTCAATTTTGTGATACAATAAGAACTATTGCTGAGAAAGGTGCCAATGAGTTTTACAATGGTACAATTGGTAAAAAGTTGATTGAAGATTTAAACAAGTTGGGCAGTATAATGACTATTGAAGATTTAAAAAATTATCGTGTTAAATGGACAGATCCAATTGTTAATGATTTTTTAAATGGAACAAAATTATTTACATCAAATTTACCTGGTAGTGGTGGACTATTAGTTTTAATGTTAAATATTTTTGACAAATTCAAATTCACTCGTAAAAATATAATAGGACCGACAAATAAAATTAAAACATATCACAGAATAATTGAGACATGGAAATATGCTTATGCAATTAGAAGTCAAATGGGAGATCCAGACTTTACTGATATGACTGATGTGAGTTTATAAATTTATTATTTCATTATCATGTTTTAATTTTTTTTTTTTCCAGTTAATAAAAAATATAACATCAAAAGATTTTGCAAGGATGATCAAAGATAAAATTGATCATGATAAAAGAACTTTCAATGATCCAAGTCATTATGGAGGTGGTAAGAATCTTGTAAAGGATTATGGAACATCACATATGTCAATAATAGCACCAAACGGTGATGCAGTTGCTGTAACTAGTAGTCTTAATGGACAGTAAGTAAATTAATTATTTATAATTTTAATATTTATTTAATTTCGAGTTATAATAATATATTATACATTATGTTTTATTTACAGTTTTGGAAGTGGAGAAATAAGTAACCAAACAGGAATTATTTTAAACAATGCAATGGATGATTTTTCAATTCCTACAGTAATAAATACATATTCATTACCAGGAGTTAATAAAAATAATGAAATTGAAGGTGGAAAACGACCACTTTCATCAATGGTACCGTCAATTATTACAACGTCAAATGGTGATGTTAGAATGGTTATTGGAGCTGCAGGTGGTACACAAATAACAACATCAGTTTCATACGTAAATAATTATAAATATTTTATAAAATATTGATTAATTTTTTTTGTTATTATTATAAAGTTAATAGGTAAATTTTTGTGTTTTATTTTAGGTCATAGCTAGACATTTGTTCATGGATGAATCAATACAAAAAGCTATAACTGCACCAAGGATTCATCATCAACTTTATCCAAAGGAGTTGTCTACTGATGAAGCGATTTCACAGAAAATATCAAATGGCTTAGAAAACATGGGTCATGTCATAGGACCGTATGCCACTGCTTCTTCCGTTATTGCTCTTGTGCAAATTAATGGAACAGTTATTGATCATCTTGATTCGTAGTCATATCTAAGATCAATTGTTTGAACTACAACAAATATTTGTCTTTATTTTAAAATAAATACAATATTAAAAACTTAATTTTAATATTCCAAAATATAATATAATTCAAGAATTCTTAATTACAATAAGTGTAAACATATTATCAAAATTTAAATTCGAACATATTTGTATAACAAAAATTATTAAAATTTAATTGGCATAATTTGATTGTACAAAGTTTGTGAAGGCCATTCACACATTAGTGTTTGAATCATTTAAATTTTGTAGTCGTAATTAAATAAGTTTATCAATAAAACTACAATAAAAATTACACCAACAAAAATATTAACATGTTAATTTAGTTAATTATTAGCAATGGTATTCACGAAATATAACTCCAGCATTCGATAAAACTCTGTATGTTTTATATCGTGTTTATAATATTGATGGTAAATGTACAGATACAAAAAAAATGGAATGACATTCTTTTTAAAAATATTATTTCAATCAAATCTAATGATACACATCTAAAAACTGAATTTTCATTTTTATTTGTCTGGGAAACAATGACAGAGAACATAAAAATAATTTTTTCTGCGTTACTGTATTCATTTTTAAAAGTTATTTTCTTTTATGTGCATTAACACTATTTAATTTATTTTA
This sequence comes from Aphidius gifuensis, assembly GCF_014905175.1. Lineage (NCBI taxonomy): Eukaryota > Metazoa > Arthropoda > Insecta > Hymenoptera > Braconidae > Aphidius > Aphidius gifuensis. The sequence goes on from NC_057793.1 coordinate 10,446,034, forward strand.
ATTTTAGTGATATATATTTGGACCGAATATTAATATTCTGTTTTAAAATCAATTTTCTATATTATTGATACTATTTTCGAATGGCATTAATAATAATTATACGTTTATACTGATGTGACTTTAAAACAATCATTCTCTTTAACTTGTATATATTTTGTAAAAGTAATTATATACATATATACAGCAAAATATGTATACCAAAAGAACATCATAAAAGAGAAGCCGAAGAATATTTTAAAATAATATTTACAAGGCTTAAAGATCGTAGAGAAAACCAATGTTCAATATAAAGTAGTAAATTGATAATATGTAATAAAATGAATTTTAAACAAATATTGAACATCATAATGAATTTATAAACAAGAAAAAATATATTTATGAGCCATTATTTTTATGAATATTCAATTTTTATTTATAGATACATACGGAGCATTTTGAATTAAATGACGTGAAGAGAAAAAAATACAACAAAAATTTTATAGTACTAAACAGCAAAGTAGTAGTCCAGCTGAAAAACACGGTACCATTTGTTGAGATTTATTTGAAACTCGTTTTGTCAGTATATATCATATTTTCTGTTGTATGGGCAATAAAATTTAGAGTGCTATTCAACAAAATATATTGGGAAGCACAATGATATTATGGCATTTGAAAAAACGACGTGTTTTCGATTTTCCAAATACATTATATACCTAATATCATGTTAGTAATATGTAATATTTTAAATCCATTTAATTGCCATAAGTTTCATCATTGACTCAACGAATGTATACACTAATACAAAGAAATTTTTCCATTGTTTTTGCTAAGTTGATGGCATACCATAGGTAATTAAATATAGTAACACCTTAAATTAATATTTTTATCTCTGTTATTACATATATATAAATCCTGACGAAATTGATCGTTTTTCACCGGCCCATGCAATTAAGTTAACTGCTGTACTTATCGATAAAGCCAAGTCATTAAAAATCCTTGCATGCTTCATTCAGTTTGCAACAATCACAACAACAATTTACACGTCAAAAAATAAGTCATAATTCTCGAGAAAGTGGACTAAAAAATACATATTTAAATTTCTTTATTTCATTGGCGTCGTTTCGTTAAAAAAACACAAAACTATTCATATACACAAGCAATAAAATATCATGTTATTAATTCTAAAAAATTATTTTTCTTTACCTCAGTATATATAGATATGAATGATAGCAATAGAACATTGAAAAAATTGCTGATTAATTTAATCAACATTCATGACAATCAATAATAATAATTATAATAATAAAAATAACTATAACAATAAATAAAGGGATAGATGAGAGAAGAAAATGTTTGCAAGCTGTAGGGCCCCTCAGAGCGTTAAATAAAGTAAAAGTTTAATAGCGTACATCCGTTGCTCTGATAGATATCTTAATGCGACCGGATTTTCAACTCTCTACTGTGAGATAAGTGCGTTTTGCCGATAAAACAACACACGGTTTCTTCACACCCCCTTGTATCACTCTCCTGTTTTTTCTTGCCCTTATTACCAATTCATAATTTTATCGATTTCATTTTAAAACTCAATTTTCAATACACAGATAATACTAATTGAATTTCATATATATTTTTTAATTACTTCTTTAGGATTCTGTTGATAAAAATGTTTTTTTTTTTTTCGTTATTACATGCAACGATTATGTCCATATATAATAATGGTATAGTTTCATTTTCGGTTGTTGATGAGCATTTGTATACCACGTTTTGAGCACTTTATCAGCTCCTCCAATCAGAATTTAGTAGATTCAAAATATACGTGGCTTAATTTGTGTAATAAAAATCAGATGAAAACGTTTATCTGTAAAAAAAATCAGTCTAGAAAATCTATTTGTAAATGTAGAAGCCTGTTAATTGTTAATGTACACTGTAAAAAAAAATTTTATATTTGATAACGAAACTTCTTGAAAATAGAATTTTCATTCTAGGAAAATTTTAGATTTGAAAAAAGAAAAAAAGTTCTTGTTATGAATAGAAAACTTCTTGTTTTTCTTTTTTCAAATCTACTTTAGGTTCATTTCAAATCTAAATCTGTCATGTTTCAAGAATTTTTTTGTCTTTTAACAAGAAGTTTTCTATTCATAACAAGAACTTTTTTTCTTTTTTCAAATCTAAAAATTTCCTAGAACAAAACTTCTATCTGGTAGAACTTTTTTTTTCAGTGTATTGTTCTTAATTTTGAAGGTCAATCATGGAACTTAATCACATAATGTACATGATGTCTCTACTGATTGAGAAGTTTAAAAATTCTAAATACAAACAAAAAAAAAAATAAACTTATATTTAAAAAAACACTTTATTTTCTTTCTTTGGAGTTAAAAAAGTGATTAAAAAAGAAAAACGATTAATCATTAAATTTTTTCAATATATATATCTAGTACACGGACAGAATTTCACTCTGATTATCTGAGGGGAACACCGAGTCAACGGAATCATTGACATACAACTGGCTTTTCACGATTGCACACTTAGAAAGCTTAAGTGTTACCCCGTGATTTTCTGAAATTTATAACTATATTCTTGACCCTCACTTTTTCTCAGTATTATCAATTTAAAACCTGAAGATACATTTAAAAAATCTAGTGGCATCCCTTGATTTAGTGCGAGTTGCCCTGTTGACATCTCGTGATTGCTTTGAATTAGCATTCTCCGGTGAAATTCACAGGGCACCACGAGATAAGATAAAAAAAACAACGTGATTTTCTCAAGGCTTCGCTTAATTGACTTCGTCATCGTTGCCGAATTCAGCCGAAGTCATATTAGGTGATGCCTTGAGAAAATCGAGTTGCTTTTTTAATTTCTCTCGTAGCGCTTTTTTTTTAAATACTGCTTGTTATAAGGAATTATTTTTTTTAAAACAATTTGGATAATTAATTAAAAAAATATCGAGTATTTTTAAGAAATATTTTTAAAAGATAAAATTGCATGTATGTTTTTTATTAAATCAATAAAAAGCCCAAGGAAAAGCAGCAGGTAAGGAAAAAATGTAGCTGAAGGATTAATGTAGCAAAACAAATTGTGTTTAAAACAACATTAATTGCTTAGCCACATCTTTTCCTTAGCTACGACATTTCCTTGGACATTTTATTTATTTTATAAATAAAATACGTGTAAATTTATTTTTCAATAATAAAAATTGTCCAAGGAAAAGCAGTAGCTAAGGAAAAGATGTAGCTAAGGAAAAGATGTAGCTAAGGAAAAGATGTAGCTAAGGAAAAGCAGTAGCTAAGGAAAAGATGTAGCTAAGGAAAAGATGTAGCTAAGGAATTAATGTGACTAAGGAATTATTTCCTTAAAACACAATTTTATTAACACACTTATTATTATTCTATTCCATTACTGCTTTTCCTTGGACATTTGTATTTTTTTAAAATAAATTTACATGTATTTTATTTATAAAATAAATAAAAAATGTCCAAGGAAAAGCAGTAGCTAAGGAAAAGATGTAGCTAAGGAATTAATGTGACTAAGGAATTATTTCCTTGAAACACAATTTTTTGGCAACATTAATTCCTCTCAATTCATTATTAATTTTTTCATTACTGCTTCTGCTTTTCCTTGGACATTTTTTATTTATTTTATAAATAAAAAACATGTAAATTTATTTTAAAAAAATACATATGTCCAAGGAAAAGCAGTAGCTAAGGAAAAGCAGTAGCTAAGGAAAAGCAGTAGCTAAGGAAAAGATGTAGCTAAGGAATTAATGTGACTAAGGAATTTTTTCTTTGAAACACAATTTTTATACATTATTTCTTAGTCATTAATTCTAGTTACATCTTTTCCTTAGCTACTGCTTTTCCTTGGACATTTGTATTTTTTTAAAATAAATTTACATGTATTTTATTTATAAAATAAATAAAAATGTCCAAGGAAAAGCAGTAGCTAAGGAAAAGATGTAGCTAAGGAATTAATGTGACTAAGGAATTATTTCCTTGAAACACAATTTTTTGGCAACATTAATTCCTTAGTCACATTAATTCCTTAGCTACATCTTTTCCTTAGCTACATCTTTTCCTTAGCTACTGCTTTTCCTTGGACATTTTTTATTTATTTTATAAATAAAATACATGTGAATTTATTTTTTAAAAATACAAATGTCCAAGGAAAAGCAGTAGCTAAGGAAAAGCAGTAGCTAAGGAAAAGATGTAGCTAAGGAAAAGATGTAGCTAAGGAATCAATGTGACTAAGGAATTATTTCCTTGAAACACAATTTTTTGGCAACATTAATTCCTTAGTCACATTAATTCCTTAGCTACATTTTTTCCTTGGACATATGTATTTTTTTAAAATAAATTTACATGTATTTTATTTATAAAATAAATAAAAAATGTCCAAGGAAAAGCAGTAGCTAAGGAAAAGATGTAGCTAAGGAATTAATGTGACTAAGGAATTATTTCCTTGAAACACAATTTTTATAACACTTAGTTTTATCACATTCTTTTATACTGCTTTTCCTTGGACATTTTTTATTTATTTTATAAATAAAATACATGTAAATTTATTTTGAAAAAATACAAATGTCCAAGGAAAAGCAGTAGCTAAGGAAAAGATGTAGCTAAGGAATTAATGTGACTAAGGAATTATTTCCTTGAAACACAATTTTTTGGCAACATTAATTCCTTAGTCACATTCTATATCTTTTTTCTTAGCTACTGCTTTTCCTTGGACATTTTTTATTTATTTTATAAATAAAATACATGTAAATTTATTTTAAAAAAATACATATGTCCAAGGAAAAGCAGTAGCTAAGGAAAAGATGTAGCTAAGGAAAAGATGTAGCTAAGGAATTAATGTGACTAAGGAATTATTTCCTTGAAACATAATTCTTTGGCAACCTTAATTCCTTAGCTACATCTTTTCCTTAGCTACTGCTTTTCCTTGGACAATTTTTATTCATTCTTCAAATAAAATACATGTAAATTTATTTTTTAAAAATACAAATGTCCAAGAAAAAGCAGTAGCTAAGGAAAAGATGTAGCCCCGGAATCAATGGTGAAAACATAATTTTACCGGCTACATTAATTCCTTAGCTACATTTTGTTATTAGCTACCTCTTTCTCTTGACTATTTTTTTTTTCCTGAATAAAAATATATGTATTTTATTTATTAAATAAATAAAAATCCCATTGACAAGACGTAGCTAAAGAAAAGACGGATTCAAAGAAAGTATAAATTTTTTTTTATTCGAATTAATTAAAATTAATTAAAATATTTTGTCTTATTTTATTCTTAGCTATTTGCTATAACATGTCGATCAAAATATATCAATAAATGTAATAAATCTCATTATTCAATATTTTTTCTTTTTATTTTTATACTTTTATATTTATTTTTAACTATCCTACTTATTATTAAAACATCTTCTATTTCGCATCAATTGAACGTCATTCTTAATAAAGACAAAATTTTTCCTACTGTCACGTTAGCGCGCGATGGCTTAGTGGATAAGTCACTGGCATTTGGAATATAGGTTTATGTAGAGTTAGGTAGACGTAGGTTCGAATCAAGGTCAGGACATCGGGATACAAAAAAAAAAAAAAAAAAAATATATATATATTTGTTATATTCTTATAATAATTTTTTTTTTGTTTTCTTTAATGGTAACCCCGAGATTTTTTCGGTGCGCCACTGCCAAAATGTCATTGTTTACAAGACTCAACGGAGCCGAACTATCCTAAGGGGTTACCCCGAGATTATGTCATTGGACCAGTAGAGAAACTAAGTGTTGGCAACCCTGGTAGAATTCTGTTCAGTTTTAATGGACTAAACCTAATTATTAGACATCAAAAATGGCAAAAAAATGTATTAATTAAAAATGGGTATAAACTAGATAGTTGCTACCTATGTTTGCTGCGCAGTGGGTCCGTTCGAAAAAAACTGGTTAATAAATCGCTAGAAATTAGATTGAAAATTTACATTGTTAGCGACGTGAGCGTTCCTATCGTTAAGAATAAGTACTTACTCCAAATACAAAATAGATATCTAATAACTTGCAATAAAATCGATATATTTTAATAATCATAATGGTATAGAGAAGTTGATCCCAGCGCCCTGCGTTTAAACAATCAATTACAAAATTTTTGATATGATATTGTCTGATATCTTATTGACAAAGCTGTACATAAAGCATGGACATAAAGTTGGTTAAAGCATAAATTTTTATATTTTCTTTTTTTTTGTGAAACATGTTACGGATAAATAAATCTAAATTGCGTATAGTAAAAAGCAGCGTGGATTGCGACGAATACACAATAGAGTAAAGTTAACTTAAATGAGTGATGACAGCAGTCAAAATGGTGAAAGTGAGGTTAGTTAATTTGCCAAAAAAAATCTACGGAGGAGATCCTATCTTATTTTTTATTCAAATTGATTTCGGTTTTTCTGTAACAATAAATAAAATATCAATAATGATCATTTTCATGTATAATAAATCAATATGAATAAAATATCAATCTAATCTAGCTAATCTCACTGATAAGTTTAAAACCATAAACTATCTAAATACTAGATAAATCTTAGTCCATCAAAACTGGACAGATATTGGCTAATGTAGCGTCTCAATACCCCCAACATATACCTAATTTTCAGTCTATAAACTAGCTATATAATGTTTAAACTCCATCGAAAATGTCTAGTTATTAGCTAATTGTTGGACGAAAATTCTACCAGGGAACAAATTCCGCCGACTCGGGGTTACACTGAGATTTTATAAAAATTCACATTCTGATTATCTATCGGAAATTCTCTCCGTGTATAATAAAGTTTAATTTGAAATTATACAATATGAGGACTTCTCTTTAAAAACCAGTGATGAATCCATGCAAGAAAACGAGTATATAATTTTGCATAAATGTACCTATGTATTCTCTTGATTATCTATAATGTTTCTTTTATTGTTTTTCGAAAAATTATCAAATGAACTAAATGCTGGTCAGTATGCATACATACTCATATTTGCAAATAATGGAGATTAATAAATAAATAAATAGTTACATTAATATTAATGTAATAGCTAGACTAGTCAATTAATATTTCTTTGAAATTCTTCTTCGACGACAATATTGTTTCTTTAAGATCTTCAACTGTTCGTAACGCCTCAATTTCTTCAACTAAATCAACAACTTCAGGAAAACGTATTTTTGCTAGAAAATAAAAATTCAATAAAAAACCCTGCAGGTGGAAATATTTCTTTGCTTTTTCTGATTCTTTTCGCAAAGAACAATGAAAATTTCTCCGATTTTTTTCCGTCTTTTCTCAATTCTCATCAAGTTTTGTATGTTTTACAATTATTTTGGGTATATAGAAGTTCTCAAAAGGATCGAAAAAGTTTGAAACAAAACGGAGAAAAGTCGTAAGAGAGTAGGGGAAATGGTAGATAAATTTTCTAGACGGAGAAAGTTGGAGGAATATTTCCAACAGAAATATGATTAAAAAATAAAAATTTTACGAGATAATCATCAATTGATAGTGGTTTGAGTGATAATAACAATAAATTAATAGTGGTATTACATTCAAAAATTATAATGATCATGAAGAGAAGATGAAAAACAATATTATTGTTAACGTAACTCAACCTTGTTAATGAATCATGATTTTTATCGTAACGAAAGAAATATGCCGAAATTACCATGTTTTAATAATTTCGCCGATTGGGAAAAGGAACTCATCTTCTTCATGAACATTTTGAAAGTTAAAGAATCCAAGACTTTGAAGGTTTGTGTTTTAAGCAGAGTGGTGTTTCTTGCACGATTATGAAATGACGTGAGATGCATCGCCTTACGTTACGTCAATCGTCATTTCATAATCGTAGAAGAAACACCAATTTTACCCACGTAATTTTACATTTTTTAAAAATATAACAAATATTTAAAATAAAAAAATCATGTATTTATACTTGAACAATGAAAAATTAACTGTCTTTTAATTATTGTTAATGACTTGAAATTTTTCATGTTATTTCGTTCAAAAATTAATCAATAAACTGAATATCCAATATCCATACATATCTCTCTTCATCTTTTCTCTGTCTTTGTCTCTGTCAAGTCTTGAAAAAATTAAAAATTTAAACAAAATAAATATCAAAAAGAAACATGCATATAATATAAAAAATATTAAACGTAACGAATGCTAAGATCGCGTGGCTGTAAGCCATCTGTAATGGAAACTCGAACCCTATATCAGTCCACAGCATGACCAAGATACTTGCACTTCAAGTAATCAACTTTGTTAATAAAAGAAATAAAAGAAAAAAAAAAAAAGCAGATAACCCTCGTGGAAAATATATATATAGATAATAAAATATAAATTTATTTAAATAAATAAAATTAAAAAAAAAAATAGTTACAAGTGAACTGAACAACTTCTAGCTGTGTAAACTAGTTAAAGGTTTAAATAATAAGTTGATGACATACAGAGTAAGGTGATGGGAAATGAAAATGCCAAGGAATAAAAAAAGGTGTTGGATGTGATTGCATGACACCGAGTCATAAGCAAACTGAAACCTGAGCATTATGCTCCAAGATAACTGGTGCTGGATTCTGAACAACAACAAATGACATCCTTACGTGGTATGCTCAACGCGTTATTAATCTCGACATTAAAACCCCATGGTCACTATTTTTAACACACAAAGTGTTTTATACAAAATATTTACTTAAGATTTGTCAGTCAATGATTTCAAGTCACACAATTCATTTTTTTTTTTTTCCATTATTTTCAGTCAGTTGGAAATAAAATATTATTTTTAATTTTTTGCAATTTATTGAAATAATTAATATTATTTTTAACATTTTTTTTTAATTAAACTGTCGCAATATTTTTATACGGTATCTCAAAATTATTTATATATGTTAATGCACTCATTCAAGAAAAAAAAAAAAAAAATGATTTTAGTTATTTCAATTGTATACTATAGTTTTTAAATTGAGTGATTATTATAAAATTTTGTATTGTACTGAGCATTAAATATTTGATAATAATAAAAATTTTTTTAATAAAATCTAAACATCTTAAAAAAATGTATCTCTTTTAAAATTGATGAAACTAAATTTGAACCCAGATATTTCATTCAACGAGTCAATTTAAACTGGTTACAGTGGCCAGAAAACTTTTGTAAGTTTATTTTAAAAAATAGTTTATCGAATACTAATAACGTAACTTTAGCCAATTTCTAGTGACTCAAGTCACTCGATCAACGGTCCTCGAATTTTTCATTCTCCACCAATATCCCCCACCTTTATAAATATTTCTTCAATTCGGTAATAATTGTGTACTTGATTAAACTTATATAAAAAAATACGGATACTAATATCATTATATATTCACATTTCGAAAAGAAGTAAAAAGTACAAAAGAAATTGAAATCAAAAATACAAATATTCACAATGAATGAGTGTCAAAGAAAAAAAAAAAAAAATGATTATAATAATGAATTTTTTGGAGGCGCATAGCAAAGAAGTGTGTATCTGCATGGGTTTATCTTGAGCCAAGTTAATGAACGTAATCGTGGTCATTACATCGATCATGAAAGATTAACTGCGGATCGTAAAGATGTGGTATGGTGGAAGCTACTTAAAAAATTGGCCTCGCACCCGACACACACTTGCATTCAGGTCGATCTGCTAAAATATAGGAAATAAATTACCGGGATGAGATACTGAAACATATATATATGTATATATATGTATATAATATTCTCAACACAAATTGAGAGTCGTGTTTCAGCCACATATATTAAACTAAGTGAGTTTTAACGACTTTAAATCAAAAGTCCACTAGTCATAATTTTTTTCTCATTTTATTAGGAAAAAATTATTTTGATGAAGAACATTATATAGTAATATGTTTTATATTAAGTTAATATAAAATTTAAAGCATACAGATTTCATAGCTAATTTGATAAAAAAATTAAAAACAAATAATTTTTTTCCAATGACTGAAATGATGAAATTATTTTATTTATCAGCAGTAAAATAATACTGATGCTAATAATTTTTTCTTTATATAACACTTTAAAGATTATTGATAGGTTGATAACTTAAGTATTTTTTCTTACTGTCTTTTTTAATTAGATCTTTAAATTTTATATCACTCTTTAATTGATATGTAAAAAATATATATAAATATATTTTTAATATTATTGAATTTCTCTTTGAAAGTAATATTTTTTCATTTGAAAATTTTTATTACATTCCTTATTAATTTATTTTTTTTTAATTTTATTGTTTATTTAATTAAAATTTCAAACATTTTTTTTTTTTTTTCAATTTATATCAATAAATATAAAATTAATTTTAATAAATTGTTAGTTTTTTTTTTTTTTTTCTATCTTTACTAATATTTTGTAGAAATTATTGAAAAAAATAAAAAAAAAAAAAATTAATTATTCATAAATTATTATATCAATAATAAATTAATAGATTTTTTATAATAAATAATTAATATGTAAAAAATAATATAACGTATACATATAAATCAAAAAATATAAGCAAAATTAAATAAAACAAGATATAATAAATAATAAAAAAAAAATCTGATGAATAAAGCAAAGTGGAGGTGGCTGTTGCAATCTACTTGGAGGCTGACCATCAAGAGTATACGTATAGAATATAATGACTGGCACTTCTATGCATTATATGGTACCACCGCGCGCGAGCCGAGAGTATATTCAGGGGCTCCCTTGTTTTTTTATTTTTATTATTATTTTTTTTTTTTGTTTTTTTATTTTCGTTATATTCCTCCCTGTGCTCTGGGGAGATGAATAATTTCAAAACGGGGCACGCAATTACGATGCGCGTACGTCTCGCGTACCAAGTAGCTCCTCCAGCTTCATCGTTCGCTCACACACGCATTTTCCTTTCGCAATATGCCGGCCATTACAAACTATATATATTCTTATCTTTACTTGCGTTACATACCCACCTCTCTGCCTTCATCTTCCTATCATTTATATTTCACTGAGACCAATTATTTTTGCAAGCCAGTATTCCATCACACATATTATCTTCACTTCTCTTCTTCATCATCGAATACCATTTATATACATATATGTATTAGTATATGCATTTAGTATTCCTATAGTCACACACTTGCACGATTATTATTGATTGTTCAGAACTTAACAAACGGTCAGTGAACTAAAAAATAAAAAAACATTAGCTGTTCTTTTTATTATTTATTTTGAGTGGTTGAATAATTTCTAAAAAAATTTTAATAATTGACTGACGAATTTCAATAACACTCTTATGATCGTGATGAGTTTTAATTATACACAGATAACAAAAAAATTTTCAAAGATCCGATTCAACTTATGATTCCAAAAGTTATACTATATAAGTCTTTTTGTTTAACTTTATGTTTACATCTGAATTGAACTACGAAAAATTTTCCGTGCAAGCTCAATTGCTTCCTTGTTTAGCCATTCAACAATAAAAAAATAATAACGACATGATATTGACTATTTTATTCAAATTTAACGGTTAATAGTTTATAATATATAATAATGTACACATCAGCAAAACTTTTCAACACGAACAATGTACAGTAAACTGAATGGTGAGAGAATAAACTGAGAGTCAATCGATCTAATTCATTATAATAATGTGGGCCACAATGGATCAGCGTCATATCCTGGAGTGTCCCCAGTATAGTACATATCAGAACAGTAATCACCATGGATCAATTAGATCAGTTTGGCTCCCCTTCATTGGATCTATCTCAAACCACAATGGAAATTTCACACCCGCTGTTGATAGTATGATAATATTACACCCGACAATAATTTTTAAAATCATCAAATTAATTAAGCACGCATAATCTTATGAAAATAAAATATCTGAATTTATTTTTTACATCAATCGCTCGTGACGAAATATAAAATATATAAATGTATGAATTTATTTTAGAAAACTCTTTGATGTTACCGATAATAATCAAAAAGTTTTAACGACATTTTTATCCCAAAACTGGTAAATTTTTTTTTTTTTTCGCTCAGCCTCTTGACACCTTAAAAATGACAATCGACTGAATTAACATATCGAATGGATTAATTTTGATAGTTTCTTTATTCGGAAAAAAAAAAAAAAATTTTTTTTATCTTATTTTAGCTGTTGTCAACTCAAATCAACTATCAGGCACTAAGACAAATATAAAAAAACATAAAAATGAGCAAAAAAAAAAAAAAGTATTTAAATTACACAAAAAACGATTTCATAATCTTTTTGTTACCTCGTAATTCAATTTGAAAATGTATGTAAATTAATGGTAATTTATTCTATACTTTTTATTTTGGTGGTAAGCTGGTTGAAGCCCATCTATAAGTCACGCTAAAATATCGTTGAAATTTTTTTTTTTTTTATGAACAAAAAAATAATTTTAAAGATGCATTTATAGAGGAGTTTAATTTATGAACAAGTTAAAGACCGTTGTTATGTAATAATAGATATATTTGTTAACTTATTTGTTACTAGTGTATTAATTATTTGTTTATAAAAACGAGATTTCAACAAATGAAGAATTATACCATTTTGTAGGTCATAAAAGGTTACAGAATGACAGCTAATTGCAGCTTCTATAGAATAACCGTCTTGTTCAATTTCTTTAAGTATATTCACCGCTTTTGCATTAGCATAACAATAGAAGCTGGATATACAAGACGCTACCAATACAAGTGCGTTACGATTTACTAATTTGTGCCATAAAGCACATTGCATTATTCATGAGCTCTTATATATAATATATATATATTATAAAACCTTTTCTTATTCAATCTATATAGATTTGATCTGATATATATCGTCACTGTATAGTAATAACAAAAGGGACTAAATGCAAAAAAAACGCATTTATAATAATGGATGTTATTAAATGGGAAGATATACGCTCAAATGTGAATGTGGCATCTCTTCTCTTAGTGGAATAAGATATACAAACAATCTAGATAAAATAAAGATGTATATTGATTTGAAGATATATTTTAATTTCATTGATTTTTCCTTGTTAATTGATGATATATTTCAGTCATTGTTGTTCTAAAATAAGAAAATTGATTTTTAGTGCACGCATCACTTGCAACTAAAGCTAAGTTTTAGTAGTAAGTGATCACGAGAAAATTTTTCAAATTTGAAATTTTAATAATAACATTCGCCAACGACCATATCGGCTTGAGTACACCAGTTCTCGTCCGATCACTGAAGTTAAGCAAGGCTGAGCGTGGTTAGTACTTGGATGGGTGACCGCTTGGGAACACCACGTGCCGTTGGCATTATTTTTTTGCATCAATAAATTAATTAATAGTGAGTGAAAAACAACAAACATTTTATTAATTTATGCTTCAATTAGTTTTAAATAAGTTTAATTTTCGTTAAACGTGATAAAAAAAACAAAAACAATAAGTGAAAGACCTACATTTGATATAGCCGAGGGCTGTCCCAGAGGACATAACCTCACAATGGCTAACAACAGTTTCATGAACAATAAAATTAGTAGTCAAGCAATAAAAAAAATATTAGAGACATCTGCAAGAAGACCGTACTCCGCTCGAAAAGACCAAGAAATCATAAAAGCACTTCTTGAAAAAGAAAGGTCCAAAACAAGTCAAGATGCAGAAATAACAGCTGGGCAATCAAACTCAACAAGACGTAAGTTGACCTTGGTCGATAGTGATGGATTCACATCACCAAGAAAAACAAAAAAAGCACGTAAACCTGATATTGATGACGAAGCTATCCCAAATCATATGAATCAATATGAACCACTTGATATTAATACACAAGACATGGAGACAGATACAACAACTGATACAGCTGTTGAAAATACAAATAATAATGAAAAAAAGAAAACAAATGCACCAACAACAAGAAAAGAAATAAGACCACCGCCTATTGAAGTGATGGGCTACAACAACATCAAAGAACTTGCTAAAGCATGTTCTGACAGTGGCATATTAAAAGATGAAATTACTTTTCGTAAAGTCAATGATGACCTAACAATCACAACAAAAAATACCAAAACACACTCAAAGTGTAAAGAAGTATTACAAAAAAAACAAATTCCATTTTTTTCGTACACTCCAAGAGAATTACGACCAAAGAACTTAGTCCTCAAAGGAGTCAATGATGGAAACTTCAGTGAAGCAGAAATATTGGAAGAGTTGAAAGCAGCTGTTGACAACCAAACAATAATAACCAAAATAACCAAAGTTAATTTTAATAAAAAATACCCCAATACTTATCATCATATTATACAGATCCAGGCTGATCAACCAACTGAACCTCTTACCAAAATAAAAACAGTAGCATACCAACCTGTAAAATGGGAAAAGTTGAGAAAATCAAATATATTCCAATGCAAAAGATGTCAACGAGTAGGTCATGCCAGTTCTAACTGCAATCTGGCCTATCGCTGTGTTAAATGTGGACAATCACATGAAATTGGTGGTTGTAAAATTACAAATGAATCTAATAAATCATCATTATTCTGTGCTAACTGTAAAAAAATGGGTCACCCTGCTTCATATCATGGTTGTGATTACATAAAACTAGCAAAAAAATCAATTAACGACCAAATAAAAATAAATAAAAATATCACACAACTTAGAAAAAATAAACAGATACACAACAAAAAATGTAACATATGCAAATGCATTCAGTAACAACTACATCAACAACAACCAAAATCAAATACAACAAAGACAACAACCACAACAAGAATACGAACAAAGGTACCCAAAACTAGTACGTCAAACACATCAACCACAAAATCAAAACAATAATTACTTATCTGGCAATGAGCAAGAACATTACAATAATGATAAAGCTCCTTACTGGGTAAAACAAATTTATGACAAAATTGAAGAATTATGTACTATAACAATAAATAAAATGATGAGCAAAATAACAGCCAAACTAAATGAGCTCGAAGATAAACTTGAAAATCAACCATTACAATATGAATAAAAAAACTTCAAACAACAAACAAATTAATAATAAACAATTTAGTAAAACACTAAAACTTGAAAAAATAAATATAGCTGCATTAAACGCAAACTCCATCATCACAAAAGCAAGAAGAATGGAGCTAGTAAATTTTACCGAAAAATACAATCATGATGTATTACTCATTTCAGAAACTAAATTAAATATCAAACACAAATTAGAATTTAAAGACTATAATTTTATCAGAACAGACAGACCAAAATCCAAACAAAGTGGTGGTACTGCTATCATGATCAAGAAAAAATTTGACTACAAAATTATTACAAAACCATCATCATTAAACAATGAAATAATAGAATACACCATAATTGAAATAACAAACAAAATGAATGTTAAATTTTTTGTAATCAGTGCATATGCTAATCATGTAAACAGAACCGTTTACACTGATGAAATAAATAAATTATTTGAAGGATTGAGCTTAGATCACAGGCATAATTATTTTATTATGGCAGGTGACCTAAATTCTAGAAGAACAGATTGGGGTGACAAATGCACCAACACTAAAGGAGCTCTATTGGCTAAATGGGAAAATCAAGACGGAATCAAGTATAAAACGAAAATATACACAACATCAGAACCATCTCGACCAGCATCTGGTTCTTACATTGACATATGTCTAGCTGATAAACGTCTTGAAATTGATACTGATAATAATGACAAAATACAAACACTTGACTATGATAGTGATCACAAGGCGATTTCATTTACAGTCCACTTACCAAATGATATGAACAACAACTTACTCGTTAATTCTATTGATAATAGACCGATGTTTAAAAAGACTAAATGGAATAAATTTACAAAACATTTAGCTTCAGCAGTATATGTTCCTCCTCCATCAAATCGTAATTTATCTCTAGATGAAATAGATAAACACGTATTACAACTAGAAACAATCATCAAAAATTCAATTGATAAAATAGTGCCAAAACATTACGAGCAAAACTGTACTAATATATACACAAATACAAAAACAAAACAGTTATTAAAAGAAAAACAACAGTTACAAAAGTTATTAAGATTTTGGAGGAAAAACAATACTAATGACAAAGGTAAAACAGTTAAAAAACTTATAAAAACAATTAATGAAACAAAAAGATTACTTAAAAGTGAAATTGATAAAGCTAATAACAAGTATTGGATAAACAAAATAAGAATGATCAATCACAGAGATGGAAACACATTTTTTCCAGACATGAAAAAAATCTTTCAAGAAAAAAAAAACAATATCATACAAACTATCTCTATTGATGAAAATGAAAAAACCTTACTTGATAAAATGAATGTTGATCTATCAAAAACAATTAAAATTAACAATGAATATACTTTCACAGACAAAGTTGAAAAATTGAATGCAATTGGCGCTTTCTATGAGATGATCAATTCGCCAAGGCATTTTAATAAAGTACCAACCTTGACATCAACCATCAATGAATACGCTGAAATATTAAATCACGAGTTCTACAACAACAGAATAAATAACATCACGGTAACATCATTCAACAAAAAGAATAAATCAACAAATCCTGTTATTATAAATAATAAAACAACAAACTTAAACAAGACACCAGTAAGTTTTAAATACTTTTGTAATGGACAGCAAGTTGAAAATATTTTGAAAAAACTACCAAATAAGTCATCTTCAGGCCCTGATGCAATACCACCAATAGTGCTGAAACACCTACCAAAAACAATAATAAAATATTATACCATTTTGTTCAACAATGTACTTAACTTACACTACTTCCCAGATCACTGGAAATTAGGGCACGTTATACCAATACTTAAAAAAGACAAAGATCCAAGCAAACCTACCAGTTACAGACCAATTACACTTACTCCAGCAATAAGTAAAGTTTTAGAAATAATCATCAATCAAAACATCACTAACTTTTGTAATAACAATAATATAATACCCGACAATCAGTTTGGATTTAGAGACAAACATGGAACTGTACATGCACTACACAAATTACTGTCTGATACAAATGAATATCTCCATGATAATAAAATGGTAGGTGCTCTCTTGATTGACCTGGAGAAAGCATTTGACAGTATATGGCTAGATGGTTTATTGTATAAATTGAATAATGCAAAATTCCCAAAACATTTAACGCTCATGATAAAAAGTATGATATCAAATAAAAAGTTTGTAGTGCACGATGGTATAAATAAATCATCACTAACATTTAAAATTGAAGAAGGTTTACAACAGGGAACTGTTAATTCTCCAATATTATTTAGCATATTTAATGCTGAAATAATAAACTTATTTGAATTAAATGTACCTGGTAACATGACTCACAGCATCGCATTTGCTGACGATCTGATTATATATGTAGCCGATAAGAGACCAGATGTAATTGAAACAAAGTTAACACATTTAATGAATAACATTAATGATAATTATATGACTTGGAACCTTCGCATCAATCCAGATAAATGTCAAACAATTCTGTTTAGAAGATCTTACAGAACGGTAAACACTGTAAACAGATCAAAAAGACATACGATTACAGTCTATGCAAATAAACCTGGTACCTCAACAAGATCAGCAATACCACATTGCAAAACTGTTAAGTATCTTGGTGTCAATATTGATGAGATGATCAGACTCGATGAACACCTAAAAAAACAACTAACCAAAGCAACCAATGCATTCAGAGCAAACTCAAATATATTTTTCAATAAAAAACTATCAAAAATTGCTAAACTAATCTGCTATCAACTGTTAGTAAGACCAATTATTACTTACGCCTGCCCAGTGTGGTGGAATACAAGTTCTACAGTAATCGAAGAAATCAGAAAGTTTGAACGAAGATGTCTACGCACATGTACTAACATCAACTTCAAAAAAGAACATGACATAACAAAAAGAATCAGTAATGAAATATTATACGAGAGAGCTCAGATACCACGTATCGACTGTTTTACCATAAAACTAACTAGAGATTATCTAGCAAATATGAGAAAAATTGAAAATAAAGTCATATTAAGATTAGCAACACCAGACATTGGTAGCTATGAAAAGAGAAGAAACAGTGGTTATCTAACTCCGCAAGATTTCATCAATTGTGACACAGATGGCTTGATTCAAGATGAAAACAATATTCCAGTTATATATCACTGGTCAAGACACAGCAGAAACAAAAAAATAACATGGACCTACAATGATGTATTACAGCTAAATGCTGAAAAATTTAAATATTCTAAAGCATTGCCAACAAGAGATTGGCATGATCATCATAGAATATTATCAAAAAAATACTGGTGGTTAACACACAGTGCTAAACATATTGACAAGCTGAAGACAAGACTGCTGAAATTATCCAAATAAGATGTCTACCAACATCAGGAAGAGACTGATACCACGCAACAACATATCACCTACTCCTTCTTCCCTTATCCTACCACTAGTCCTCTCTTTTGTAAATATTGTAAATAGAAAAATAGTATCTAGTTTTAAGTTAAATTTAATATAAAGAGATGAAAGGTATTGTTTTTATTAACATCTTGCTCTAGATCAACTAGAAGCAATTAATTTTTCAATACATCCACATTATAATTAGAATCTTCTGTTTCTTTTTTAAATTCAAATAAAACAAAGCGAAAGGAATAATCCGAAATATTTTTGCAAATAAACAGATGGAGCAAAGAAGAAGTCATCAAGGACAATTCTATCTCAATATAATTAATGTAAGGTTTTTATTTAAGTTACATTTTCACCTCTGAAACAAACATGTATTACTCCAAAGAAAAAATAAACTTTATTAAAAAAAAAAACCGCTTGGGAACACCACGTGCCGTTGGCATCCTTTTTGTCATTTTTTTTTTGAATTAATTAATTGCTGTTTTTCATCAATTTTTTTAACAAGTGAGCCTGCTGATGTTGTTGCAAAAACCACTAGTTTTGTTCGAGGATAACTAGGAACATCATTTAGATAGATGGTGAATGACTTGGGACCCAGAACTGATCTTGCAGTTCTCTTCGAGACATCAAACTTTTCTCTCTACCATACTTTTTTGCTTAAATTAATGAAAAACAGCCGAATGATATGCCATTCTTGACTGTTTTAAGCTCAAATAATCACTGTTAATTTCAGAGTTAAACCAAAAAAAATGACAAAAATAGCAAAAGAAGATGCCAACGGCACGTGGTGTTCCCAAGCGGTCACCCATCCAAGTACTAACCACGCTCAGCCTTGCTTAACTTCAGTGATCGGACGAGAACTGGTGTACTCAAGCCGATATGGTCGTTGGCGAATGTAGGAATCTAAAACTTTGTTTTATCTGACTTTTTATGGCTGGGAACACCACATGCCGTTGGCATTCTATTTTGCATTACTTGATAGTATACAAAATACGAAAAGCTTTTTTTCATATCCATGCTGCTAACAAGTTGTAAGTAAATTTTATTTTCAACTAAAATGTTAAAATGCAAGTTAAGTTAAACAGCTGAAATCTGAATGTTTCAACCAAAACACAAAAAGAATAAGTGACCCGGGATAAAAATTTTGGAAAATTGTAAAGTCGTTTGAAGGCGTTATTTGAACGACGAGTCGTTTTTGGAGTAGTTCTCCGTGACAAATAACTCAAAACAACTTTAGAGAAAACCAAAAAGTCGTCCTGAAAACGCCTTTGAACGACTTTGCAGCATAGGTAAAGTCGTTCTAAATACGCCTTCGAACGACTTTAGTAAATAAGTTGATAAACAAATAAAAATTTATTTATTTATTCAAAAATTTATTTAAAATTTTATTTAAAAAAAAAAAAAAGCACTGACAATGTTGACTAATACATCGAATTACAATAATAAAATTATATCAAGAGGCACGGTAGTGCCTCGCGTCAAGTATGAGAAAAAAAAAAAAAAGTGGGAGAAACGAGATTTAACTACCGTGCCTATATATTATCGACACAAAGCTAACCCTAACCCTCCAATTTCTCGGGAAATTATTTTAAAATATGATTGATCAGATAAATATATTATGTCTTCTGATCATTTTATTAAATCAATATCACACTTTTTTATAAAAAAAAAAACAGATTTTTTAGATGTATACTTTTCTTTTAAACTTCAAAATCATTTTTAGAAATTGCGCTTTTCTTGAAATTCTTATAAAACCTTACCGCACTCTGACAAACATTATAAAACCAAAATCAGATCAAAGCATTATGGCTGCCAAGTCCAGAGCAATTCACAACCTTATAAAATAAAAATTGAGCAAGAATAGTAGAATGGTGTGAAAGAACCTTTATTTATATCATATACAGTATTTAATATCGCATCGTTGGTGCTACAGTATTCAATATTGCAGCGATGGTGCGCGCGCCATATGCCGTTGGGATATGGGCGCGAATCCTGCTCATCAGGTGTGCTAATGTACTAATATACAACATACACATGCTTGCTGATAAACGTAACCTTTTATTTATACATCCCTTTGTCTTTATCGTGCCTTTGTTTCTTGTGCCTTTTGTAATATATTATTTGATTGATGTGAAAAATATTCTGTCATCTGATCATCTTATAAATTAATTGAAACTTTTTAATAAAAATAAAAACAGATTTTTAAGATGTATACTTTTTTTTAAAACTTTAAAATCATTTTCAGAAATTGCGTTTTTCTTGAAGATTATTTAAAACCTTACTGCACTCTGACAAACATTATAAAACCAAATCAGAGAAAGCAATATGGTTTCCAAATCCAGAGCAATTTGACAACATCATAAAAATAAAATTGTGCAAGGTAATAGTAGATGGTGTGGGAAACTTTTACATTTACTTCAGTATCCAATATCGCATCGATGGCGCAAATTAAATAATGATACTTTAAGCTATGTTCCCAAGTGACATGTTATTGTTTATTTCTCTTTCCATCAAGTTTAATGAGTTTTTTTTTTTACATCATATGTAAATAAAAATATAAAATATTTTTATTTACGAAAGGATTTATTTTTGAATTTTTAAATCATCTGCCAGAAGCATCGGTCTATAGAGCAAGAAAGCTAACATATTTAGATGGTGTGAAAAAACCTTTGTATATGTCAGTATAGTATTCAATATCGCATCGATGGTGCGCGCCCGAGTAGAAATTCAGGTCAGGTTCGGATCAAGCCCTGATCAGGCTTGCCTGATTTCAAATCCAATCTGGATCCAGATACTGGATCCGAACCTGATCAGGATGTAACGCTTTTTCGTAAGGTTTGGATCCAGAATGGATCAGGATACCTGATCAGGCTGTAGTAAAGATACATGATCCATAATGGATCCAGATACTGGATCCAAACCTGATCAGGATGTAACGCTTTTTCGTAAGGTTCGGATCCAGAATGGATCAGGATACCTGATCAGGCTGTGGTAAAGATACATGATCCATAATGGATCCAGATTCCGGATCAAAACTGGATCAGGATACATGATTTATTCAAAAAAAAAAAAAAAAACTTAATAATTTCAAATTTATTTTTTTTTTAATTTGAAATCTAACGCTTAACAGAATACAGATAAACTTTATTATTACAAACTGACCTAATTGATAATTTACCTAACTAATTATTGCTACGACCGGGGTTCGAACCCTTCGCCACGGGATTACAACGCTAGTACTTGACACGCTCGGCCATTGAGGCATTCGATAATTCGTACTAACTTTTGGTCCTCATAGGTTCTACAAATTGCATGATCAGGATAGCATCAGGCTATCTGTATTTTATCCTTAATAGGGATAGCCTGATCCATTCTGGAACAAGACTGGATCAAGAAAAAATTATTTGAAAAAAAAATAAATGCAATAATTTTTTCTTGATCAAGATTTGATCCAGAATGGATCAGGCTACTCTATTAAGGATAAAACTTGATATATCATCGGCTAGTAATAAGTAAAACACCAAATTTGATACTTGTTTCTTCATCCATTTTGGATCCAGCTAGCCTTACTCTATCCTTAATAGAGTAGCCTGATCCATTCTGGATCAAGACTGGATTAAGAAAAAATTATTTGAAAAAAAAATAAATGCAATAATTTTTTCTTGATCAAGATTTGATCCAGAATGGATCAGGCTACTCTATTAAGGATAAAATACAGATAGCCTGATGCTATCCTGATCAGGCAATTTGTAAAATTCAAAGACGCAAATTTGATACTTTTTTCTTTATCCATTTTGGATCCAGCTAGCCTTACTCTATCCTTAATAGAGTAGCCTGATCCATTCTGGATCAAATCTTGATCAAGAAAAAATTATTTGAAAAAAAAATAAATTCAATAATTTTTTCTTGATCAAGATTTGATCCAAAATGGATCAAGCTACTCTATTAAGGATAAAATACAGATAGCCTGATGCTATCCTGATCAGGCAATTTGTAAAATTCAAAGACGCGGAATTTGATACTTTTTTCTATATCCATTTTGGATCCAGCTAGCCTTACTCTATCCTTAATAGAGTAGCCTGATCCATTCTGGATCAAATCTTGATCAAGAAAAAATTATTTGAAAAAAAAATAAATTCAATAATTTTTTCTTGATCAAGATTTGATCCAGAATGGATCAGGCTACTCTATTAAGGATAAAAATACAGAATAGCCTGATGCTATCCTGATCAGGCCATTCCTACTATCTTTAATAGGGTAGCCTGATCCAGTCGGATCAGGACTTGATCAAGATGAAAATTATTTAAAAATTGAATAAATTTAATACTTTTATCTTGATCAAGTCCTGATCCGACAAATTCATCCTCTATTAAGGAAAAGATGTAGTTGCCTGATCCAGGCTTGATCAGGATGTGATAGAGTTACTTGAATAGGGATAGCCTTACGATATCCTGATCAGGCCTGGATCAGTGTTCAGGCTATCCTGAACAAGTTTCTACTCGGGCGCGCCATATGTTGTTGGGATATAGGCGCGAATCTCAGGTCTGTAAAGTTAGCACATGCCAGTCATGCTAATTATGGTAATATATACAACATACACATGTTTGCTGATGAACGTAACCTGTTGTTTATATAGCTTTCCGTTTTTATTGTGCTTTTGGGAATATATATATATATATATTATTATGTTCCTTATATAAAAAGGACAGTTGTCATCGATCTTCCTAAGATTTGATTGGTTATTTGGTTCTCTTTGCCATTCTCATGTCATTTGTCATTCTGTCTTTGTCGGTTGTTAATGAAATAAATAAACAAATTTTCTTTCTCAGTCACTCACATTTTTTTTTTTTTTCCTGTCGTTAAGGTAATCAATAAATTTATTTGTTTATATATTTTGAAATCAAGATTTGACAGATCGCTTGAACAAAAAATAGTCTTTAAATTATAATAACTGTTTTTATTGATAATAAATGAACTGATTTATATATAACTTTATTAATATGATGATGGAAAAATCAATAGGCTTATGTACAAGAAAATAAAAGTATGTATCTATATAATATCCACATACATTCTATTAAGAAACAAAAAAAAAAAGATCATTTTATTCACAATTTTATTGACAATTGAGAATGTAATCATTCTATTTTGACAAAAAAAAAAACTGATTATTTCAGTATAACTATTGATAAATATATGACTGTTATAATTTATTGATGGAACTGGTCATGTTGATATGATTAATGGCATAGGTGTTTATTTTTATAATTTCTTCTTTCACATCTTATAAATAATTCACGAAAATGAGTAATGTCACACTTTGTTTAGAAGTTGTGGTGAATTATGTAATGAAAAGAAATTGAAACAAATAAAATGAGGATTCGAAACTTTAAAGGTAATAATATGTTGGTGTTGTCTTGATATTAGTCATGATCTCACTAAAATTTCATTGGAAAATATTTATTAGTCTTACAAGATTTTCATGTATTTAAGCTAGGCAATTTTTTTGAAGAAGTTCTTTGATCAGGCTGGCCTTAATAAAGAGAAGTTAAGGTTTTCTTCATCAATTCTTGATCAGGCTGGCCTTATTAAGGATAAATTAAGGTTTTCTCGATCAATTCTTGATCAGGCTGGCCTTATTAAGGATAAGTTAAGGGTTCCTTGATCCAATCTTGATCGAGTTATCCTTAATCAAGAATCTTGATCAAATTTCGATCAGGCTTCCAGTGTTAAGGGAACATTGATCAAGTCTCAATCAAGACTTGAAGTCAAATCAAAATTAAGAACATAATAATTCGCTCTGTGTGAATGAATGATTAAACCCCTGAAAACGGAATAGTAAAATGGAAAATGTTTGAAGTAAGCACAAAAATGTTATAAAGAAATGGATTTTTTTTCGACAAAGGTTGCCGGAAATTTCATTGTTTTATAAATTATATGTTATTCGTGAAAATATAATGTCGAAATTTTTTTGAAAATTAATAATCAACATAAATGAAAAATAATTGAAAAAGAAGATTTTAGAATAGGCGCATGATTTTTCAGATCTTTAGTTTATGATTTGACAAATGGCTCAAGAAAAACGAAATATTAGCCACTTTTTGAATTTATTTTATCTACAAGTCGTGGTAAATATAAAACTGCATAAAATAAAGAGTTATAATCATTTTATGAAATTGTTTGGAGATTTTTATTGAGGGTGAGTTTGAAGTCTCAGATTCATAGTTTCACAAAAATTCTATTTAGAAATATATGTTTTATGTACATGACTTGAAGCAGGAAACGTCGTATTTCGTGTTCAAGTTATAGCAAATATAAAAAAGAGTCAAAATTGATTTTAAAATTTTTTAGGATAGAAGTACTGCACGGACAAAAATGAAAAGTAAAATTTATCATAAAAAAATTGTATAATTAATATTTTACGGAGGAAAAGAAGAATCTAAGGACAAAATCAAATGAAAATTACCTATTAATAAAATGAAAAAACGGAGACGTGTTTTTATATTTTTTTAATATGAATTTTACAATTTAAAAAAATAAAACACAAGCTTAACCATATTAATTTATAAAATTTACATTTTTTTTTTCCTGTAATTTTTTTCATGAGGTGTTTTTTGAATATAGGAATCATGATTTCGGGAAAATTCTATTTAGAAATATTTTATTATGAACATGAGTAATTTTGAAATGAATGTTTAATTAATTAATTGGGAATTGCATCACAGAAATAAAAGAATCGAAAATAAAGTGATCGAGACTTTGATGAATAAAGTATTATGGGTAAATTATGAGAAGGGTTTTTTAAAAGACATAAGAAAACATAATTATAGTTTGCTCTTTTCGTAACTGTATGATTAAGTTATCAAAAATACTCAGCCATGAAAAACTGAATAATAAAATAAAAAATATTCGAACTAAACATCCACAAAAATGTCATAAAGATATGAGTTTTGCTTCAACAGTGGCTGTACGAATTTGTTTAAACTTTATCTTTTTTAAAAATTGTCTTTTATTCGTGTGAACAGAGTGTTGTTTTTTTTTTTAAATTATTACTAAATAACAATGAAAATAATTGAAACATAAATGTGAATTACTATTTTTACAAAATAGCTCAATGAATAATGACATCAAGAGAAAGTATGATTGTGATAATATTTTTTAAAAAACTATCTTCTCATTTTTATAAGAAAAACAGGCGCGCGAAGCGCGCCCAGTAATCTCGTATTATATAAAAAATATTCATAATTATATATTTATTTGGTTTAAATTTGGATATTAATTGTGAAGGTAATTAATATTATAATAATACAAGAAATAAATAAAATCAATATAGATTGATGCATATAGTAATTAAGTATTGTGTGCAATTGTGTGATATTTTGGTGACAATTCATTTTCATTTACAAATGAAAAACAATAGAAGAAAAGAATGAAATTAAATGTAACCAGTGCAATAAAATTTTTAGTGAAAAAAGTAGTTTTTATGCTTATACAAGTTGAATTCATAAAATTGAGCTGGTTAAGACAATAACTGAAAACGAAACTTGTGTATACTGTGATGAAAAATATGCAAATAAAACAAACTTGTATTATCACTATTCACATTTTCATCAAGTCTCAGTATATCAAACTATGAATTGTCCATTCGTAGGTTGTGATGAATCTCTGAATATATAAGTATACTTATTTAAAACTGAGAAAACGCATTTGAAACAAGCATCATTATCCAGTGAAGATGGAAGAATTCGCTTTTCTTAATGATGATAGTGATTACAATGTTATTTGTTCATTAAGTCATTTAATTAATAATAATTAGTGTGATATTTTCTAATATAAATTATATTTATTCATTGTAAAATATATTATTTATACAGATTTCATGGATTGGAAGGGTATAGAGTTGAAACTAAAAAGGCTGCACCTTTATAATAAAAGATACGAAGAGCAGAGTTTTGGGTACTTCCAACACCAAAAGACAATACATCTGCAATTGCAACTTTAAAAAAATTCAAAACCACTGTATGTCCATCTATGATGGATGTTACAAGTGTTAAAGATCCTGACAATAATATAAGGTGCGAACTGACAAGCTAAAATTTCCGATTATAAACATGGCAGCTATAAAAATAACCAAAAAGTAACTAAATTCACTAAATTATCACTGAATTAACTACTATCTACTGAATCAACTGCAAACCCGTGGTGTCTCTCCGTGACTGCAGAAAAGCTTGACACCACCAAGCTTGTTCTAAAATCACGGATTCGCGATAAATTTAGTAAATTTAGTTACTTTTTTGGTGATTTTTATAACTGCCATTTTTGCAAGCGGAAATTTTAGCTTGTCGTGAGTTCGCACCCTAAAATTGATGTCAAGTATTGGTTATTTGATTGTAGAAAACCTTAAATTTTCCAAAAAAAAATTTAAATCTTTTAATACCAAATAAAAATAACACATTCATTTTACAAGAACTTATTGATCAATCACTATCATTGTGGCACAAAGGGGTTTAATACATGTGTCGATTGTTTTAGATCAACGAAAATTCTAAGAAAGATTGAGGTCCTCAAAATTAATGATATCATTGTTTTAGACCAATAAATTTAAATGGTCAAGTAAAAATGATAATTGCTTAATCAAAGGAATACCCACTTCTAAAATTCACATTTGTGGTTCTACCAAGACGGCTAGAAAGAAGGAGAGTCAACTCCGTACATTGGAAATGGGACAAAATATGTCCTGTACCTCGAGCTTCTCAAATTTGCCAATTTGGCGCTGATTGGGTTCTACGTATAAAGTTAGTTATTTCGTCAGTTATTTCCGCAAGAATACTAGCTGGATAAAAATTGATAATTTGTTCGTTGCTAGCAAAAACATATACTTTTTAATATTATCGTTTTTTCTATCGAATGATTAAAGGACTTTACAAAAAGATGTGATATCTAAACAAAAAAAGAAACACAAAAAGGAGCGTCAAGTATTCGAAATCCCTACTAATTATGTGATTATAGTAATTTTATTTTATATTGATATTTATTAATTTTTAAGATACAAAAAGATATAATACCAAAATAAGTCAAGAAGGAAATATTAAACGCATATAATTAAGTCTTAATCTTTGAAAAAATTTTATACTTGACCCCGCCCGGTTCTTCCCAAATAAAATTTAAAGCCTACACACGTCTCGACAACAGAGTTAATGGTATTTTCCAATTATCCCTTATTATAAATATGTACCCTTCACATTTTATCTAGGCTTAGGACTGGCAGCGTACAATCTTGTTAACTTTCCGGCATGTTTAAAAAAAAATATATATATATGAGAGAGAAATGAAACAGATTCAATGACTGTACATATTGCAAAAGTACAAGACTTAGCAGTTTGCTCACAGAATAAGAGAGCTTGTTGGAACAATAACTAAGTTACTGATAATGACAAATATCTTACGCAGCCTGCTACTTGAGCTCGAAAGTTTCTGCACCTTATGGGAATCATCAGCAGCACCTGAACGAGAAGACTAGTCTGGTGAAACATTCGTAGCCATAAGACAAAATTACTCTTATAAAAATAATTTAAGACCAGGTACTCCTTGTATTCAGGTACTTATTCAAGTACTCATTCTGCAAGTTCTACAGAAAACCAGGATATTGGATCCAGATCTGTCAAACAAGTAACAAATATATTACAAAAAGATTTTCGAGTGAAACAACATTAAGACAAAATAGATCGAACACTATAATAAGCCAACTACTGGTGCATTCCTCCAAGTCATGCAACTAACCACATGACCGGACATCCTGGTTGATTGACCAAGCTGGTCGAACTCCCATAAGCCGTCTTTTTTTGATGGTAAACTAAAACAATCTTAAAAACTTATCATCATATTATACAGATCCAGGCTGATCAACCTACTAAACTACTCATAAAAATAAAAACAGTATCATACTAATCTGTAAAGTTGGAAAAGCTGATAAAAACAAATATGTCTCAATGTAAAAGATGTCAACAAGTAGGTCATGCCAGCTTTAACTGCAATCTAGCCTACCATTGTGTTAAATGTAGACAATCTGACGAAATTGGTAGTTGTAAAATTACATAGTTGTTGAAAAATCCATAGATGATCAAATAAGAATAAATCAAAAAAATTGTACAATCAAAAATGGAAAAAGTAAACAGATACACTACAAAAGATGTAGTATATGCAAATGCATTCAACACAATTACAATGAAACAGAACAGAAATTTTCGTCCCGTCATGTACATGCGCTCGTGGCTCGGTGAGAAAGTCGTTAGGTTTTTAAGATATCGTGGTTTGCGTCGGTCAAGGGTTCGGTTCCCCTCATAGGTAAATTAGTTTAGGAAAAAAAAATATGGTGTACAATGTAAAGTTGCACTGTATTTCTGGTAATTAACAAAAGTAATGTTAACTAAATAATTTTTTTATTTATTTAAATCAGTAGTAATTTACTTCTTGAATTGAATCTAATTTTGACTTGATAGAAATCTTTTTGTTCTCAATTCAAGACACAACTTGATTATTTCCAAGAAGCCTTGTTCTAAAATTTGGAACTGTTGTTCATGAAGTGAGAACAAAAAGATTTTTTTAAAGAAGTATGCGTCTCAAGACCTTTTTAGCATTTATTTCAAGAAATTTTATTATCATTACAAGGATAATTTTTCTTTTTTCAAATCTATTTTAAGTTCATTTCAAATCTAAATCTGTCATGTTTCAAGAATTTATTGTCTTTTAACAAGAAGTTTTCTATTCATAACAAGAACTTTTTTTCTTCTTTCAAATCTAAAAATTTCCTAGAACAAAAGTTCCATCTGCTGGTAGAACTTTTTTTTTCAGTGCGTTGAACTTTTTAAATTATTGTTGATTGGGTTATTCATTAAGAGTAATTAAGTAAGACAAAAAACTTTAAAATATCGACTATTTTAATGATAATTATAATTTCACAAGATGCAGTGAAGAATCTTCTTTCATTGAAAACACAGAATCGCAGCATAATATCAAAACATTTGTCCATGGTTTTATTATGCATATCAAGTTATAATAATATATTGAAAGTTCAGTGCTTCATTGTTATCACTGATTAAAGTGGCTCGTACTATTTGAATTACAGATATCTTTCAAGAGTGATAATTCGTAAATAGTTTGTTGAAAGTCACTTAAGAGTGTGTAGGACTGATGCATAAATCTTGCTACTGGTACTGAGTTAAAAATATTGATCTTTTGAAAACTCTTTAATAAATCGAAAAATTCAATTACGAATTGCTCTCTGTTCGTTGGAGTTGATTTTACTTTTGATATTTTTACGGATTCCAATAGATCTAGATACTCTTTTTTTCTCTGGAAAATTTAAAAAACAAAATTTATTCTTGAAACTTGGGGAAAGTTTATAACATTATACGATAAAAATGTAATTATAATGAACAAGTTTATTTTTTTACCTTCAATAAAAATGATGTGCTGTCGTTCAGGTAGGAAACGCAAGTATCATAGTATTTTTTTAAACGGTCATTCGAAAGCTGATAACTATTAGTACCTTGTTGTTCAAGATCTCGTCTGCAACTATTAATATTAACTTTTTGACCAGCTGAAGCCCGAATGTTTTTTTTATAAAGTTTCAATTCTTTAGTCATGTTATTTTTAAGTATTGATCTAGTAGTGTTGAAAATAAAAACATTCATTTTCTGAACATTTTCAAATTTTTCAATAGATTTTGTCATTGATTCACTTGAAGTATTTATAAATTCATTGACTAACAATTCATTGGCGAATAAATTTGATCGCAAACAAAAATCCAGTATACTGTTAAGGCTATTATTGATATATGAGTTAAAAAAATCTACTTCACTCTCCAATTTTTCACTGAAAATATGAAAAACATCGAATAGTTTGCTTCTTTTATCATCATATGATTGAAATTTTCGTATAAATTTCAAAAATTTTGTATAGTCGTAATCAGTTG
This sequence comes from Aphidius gifuensis, assembly GCF_014905175.1. Classification (NCBI taxonomy): domain Eukaryota; kingdom Metazoa; phylum Arthropoda; class Insecta; order Hymenoptera; family Braconidae; genus Aphidius; species Aphidius gifuensis. Next base: position 10,476,410 of record NC_057793.1, read on the forward strand.
TTTTGCAATCATTCACGAATTTATCAAATTCAAGCTGAAAGTTTTCTACATCCTGAAAAGTAATTAAATAAATGTATGAAACGTAATTTATACTGTATCAAGAGGTTATTCATGATCAAAATCATAGAGTCAAAGTTTTAGACACACGAAAATTAAAATAAAAAAAGAATGTAGTTTAACGTGGTTTATTTTTTTAAATCCTTTTCCGGACTAAATCATGATACCTTAACTGAACCCGAATAGGAAAACCTGATTCAATCCTGAACAGAATACCATTAAATAAACATTAACAAATAACTACTAGGACTATTATTATTATTATTGTCAATGAAAAAAAAATGTCAAAATATAATTAATCTAATGATTTTGTATATACATTTTTTTTTTAATTGTGCTCTGGAATTTCAATTCTCTCAACAATATTTGTCGTTTTTTTTTCTCCGTGTGGATAGAAAAAATATAAAAATATTTTACCATGAAATTGTTGTATTGTTTCGATTGCAATGTAAAATTGATCGTTTGAATCATATCGTTGATCGTGTTCATGGAAGAATCCCATTCAGATGTTATATCATAACCAATCATTGCGTAGCACATTTTCCAATTTAAGAACAAGGGGATTCTCTATATCCTTTAAATATTTTAGACTCGCTAGACTTAAGAAGTCAATCACACTGTCTGAATGTAGCACGTTTGCATAAATCCGATTGTTGTAAGAAGAAAAAAATTTTTCGAGGCTGGAATGAATGGACCGAGATGTGTCATTTTTATTGAATGCCACGAAACTCTGAGAAAAATAAGATTTTAAAAAATTTGTGTATTTATAATTTACTTCAAATATTTTATATGTATAACTCATCAATGATTATGTAATTCTATAGATTACATATACATGAATGCTTATTCTTTGTTAACTTACCACGACGGCGAAGAAAAATACCAGCACCCACGCGGTCGAACGATGATTTGACGTTTCAAATATCATTTTTGACAATATTTTTGACTGTCGCTACCTTGAAATGACCTCGTTTATATACCAACGATAGTCGTATGATTTTCGCCCCCTTTGTATCATGTTAGTTCTCATAAAAGAGACAAATATATTGTTACAATATAGAATAGAAAAAGAAAGATAATTGAGCTTTGTTCGTTAACGATTTTGCTAATGACTTTGTTGTTGGTTTCTATTTTTCTAGAATGTTCGTGCTTATGAAACACTTAATTACAATGTATTTATATCAATATATATATATTTTTTTTTGTTTGACCTGTTTCTGAGAGAATTAAATAATTAAAAAAGTTTTATTTTTGTCCGATAAATTTTATTTTATTTTATTATATTATATAATTTTAATATATTATAAAACTTTTCATGGAAATAAATTATGTGTAAAGCATCAACTTCTGGTAAACAGAGGAAAAATTAATTAAACCAGTTGACTATTTATTTTCTGTTTGTTATTTTTTTTCAGTATAACTTTTTATTTGAATTATACGTTTTTCAATATAATTTTGGTTATATATAAGTAAGAACGTTTATTTCTAGGAATGGATCATTTGCTTATCGAAAATATTAACGACACATCTCCATTACGTGATTTTTAATCCGTTGTTCTTTTAATAAGAGTATTTTTTTTACATGAAAAAACTCTGCAGATATTCATTAGTCATTATTATTTCGCAGAATTTTTTTATTATTGCTATAATAAAAAAATTTAGTCTTTTTGGGATCTTATAAAGATCTCTCCTAAATCTCGTTTGTGAGACGGATATGTATATAGATTTTTAAGAGACTAATTAAAGAAGAATTGAAGAAAAATAAGAGATGATAAAAAAATTTCCCAGTAACAGAACAGATAAAGTGATGAAGTCGGAGTTGGAGTCGGTCTTAAGGTTGGAGTCGGAGTTAAAGTCGGACTTCAGGTCAGAGTTAGAGCTGTTACAAGTAGATATTGTTGAATTTTAAAATTTGAGTGTTTACTTATTTAGTTGTGTTATTATTAAATTCAAAAAATTTATTTACACATATTTAGGTCAATCTTAGAATCCATATTTAAAAAAAACGTTGAGTCGGAGTCGGTGCAAGTAGATAATTGGGTTAATAACGAAAAAAAAAAAACTTATTATTACTCTTATGTCAAAGTTGTATGTTAAATAAAATTGCACGAGAATTTTTTGTCCCTTGTTGGAAAATCCAATATTATATATTTAGTAATTTTAATTTATTCAAGAGACTAATAGTAAAACAAAATAAAATATATCACATATCGTTTATAATGGTCTTTTGCACAAGGGATTTTTGTAAGTGTTGGTTTCTGGTTTGAATGTAATATGAAATGTAATGTAATTAAACGTATGAGCCTGAACGTCCCGAGTGGAAGTTTAGTTAAGGTCCTGATCGGAACCGGATCAGGGAACCTGATTTCAAATCAGAACCGGATCAGGAATCCTGTTCAGGAACGGATCAGAATGTAACGCTCTTTTTTAGGATTCTGATCAGAACCGGATCAGGAAACCTGGCCAGATTGTAGGGTTAGAGCCAGGATACCTGAACAGGAATGGATCAGGATTCCTGACTAGAATATAACCAGGAATCCTGTTCAGGAACAGATCAGAATGTAACGCTTTTTTTTAGGATTCTGATCAGAATCGGATCGGGAAACCTGACCAGGATACCTGATCAGGAATGGAACAGGATTCCTGATCAAGTAATTCTAAAAAAAAATTAATTTTTATTATTTGATGTTTTGTAAATCGGCTAACTAATTTACTATAGCAATGTTAATGATGAAACAGGTTGAATGATAAGTTTTTATATACCTAACATAACTTAAATTACCTAACCACTAGCGGGACGCGAACTCGGATCGTTCAGATTACAACTACGGGCCTTAACACGCGTGGCTATGTCGTCTATCGATGATCGGATGTGATTTTTTGCTTTCATAAATTACATCAGCTAAAAAAAACTTAAATTAGAATTTGCGACGTAAATTTGACGTAAAAATAAAATATAACAATTTGTTAAATTGTCCCTTGTCATTTTGTTTTAGAATTAAAATTAAAATTAAATCCAAAAAATATTTTTCCTGATAATATTCTGGTCAGAATCTGTTTAGGAAACCTTATTCAAGATACGTTCAGGTTTCCTGTTCCTTTCCTGAACAGGAAAACTGAATAAAAAAAATTAATTTATTTGATAAATTTTTCCTGATAATATCCTGGTCAGAATCTGTTCAGGAAACCTTATTCAGGATACGTTCAGGTTTCCTGTTCTTTTCCCGAACAGGATTGGATAAGGTTACCTGACTTAAGAAAATCGTAAGGTGTCCTGACCAGGTTCGGGTCAAAAATGAGTCAGGTTCCCTGAATAAGGAATCCTGATCCGTTTCTGATCAGGGTTTGAGGTCAAATAGGGCATCTTGAAAATTTTTCCACTCGGGGTTTTTCTGGAATATTTGGGTGTCCCAAGTAGGTAATAAGAGTATTGATGAGGTATGATGAACGAACTCTACGTTGATGCATTTGAGGTTTTAAAATTTTTTAATCTTGATCTTGACATGATCGTTCCATACGTAGCTTGATATCAAAAAAAGTTATATTATTGACATCTATGTTGTATAATTATTCAAACCTATTTAAATAAATAAAAAGAAAATTGTTTAAAAAATAACGATAATAAAGATGTGAATTGTTAGCAGCATGGATATGAAAAAAAGCTTTTCGTATTTTGTATACTATCAAGTAATGCAAAATAGAATGCCAACGGCATGTGGTGTTCCCAGCCATAAAAAGTCAGATAAAACAAAGTTTTGATTTTTCTCACTCGCCAACGACCATATCGGCTTGAGTACACCAGTTCTCGTCCGATCACTGAAGTTAAGCAAGGCTGAGCGTGGTTAGTACTTGGATGGGTGACCGCTTGGGAACACCACGTGCCGTTGGCATCCTTTTTGTCATTTTTTTTTTGAATTAATTAATTGCTGTTTTTCATCAATTTTTTTAACAAGTGAGCCTGCTGATGTTGTTGCAAAAACCACTAGTTTTGTTCGAGGATAACTAGGAACATCATTTAGATAGATGGTGAATGACTTGGGACCCAGAACTGATCTTGCAGTTCTCTTCGAGACATCAAACTTTTCTCTCTACCATACTTTTTTGCTTAAATTAATGAAAAACAGCCGAATGATATGCCATTCTTGACTGTTTTAAGCTCAAATAATCACTGTTAATTTCAGAGTTAAACCAAAAAAAATGACAAAAATACCAAAAGGAATGCCAACGGCACGTGGTGTTCCCAAGCGGTTTTTTTTTTTTTTTTTAATAAAGTTTATTTTTTCTTTGGGGTAATACATGTTTGTTTCAGAGGTGAAAATGTAACTTAAATAAAAACCTTACATTAATTATATTGAGATAGAATTGTCCTTGATGACTTCTTCTTTGCTCCATCTGTTTATTTGCAAAAATATTTCGGATTATTCCTTTCGCTTTGTTTTATTTGAATTTAAAAAAGAAACAGAAGATTCTAATTATAATGTGGATGTATTGAAAAATTAATTGCTTCTAGTTGATCTAGAGCAAGATGTTAATAAAAACAATACCTTTCATCTCTTTATATTAAATTTAACTTAAAACTAGATACTATTTTTCTATTTACAATATTTACAAAAGAGAGGACTAGTGGTAGGATAAGGGAAGAAGGAGTAGGTGATATGTTGTTGCGTGGTATCAGTCTCTTCCTGATGTTGGTAGACATCTTATTTGGATAATTTCAGCAGTCTTGTCTTCAGCTTGTCAATATGTTTAGCACTGTGTGTTAACCACCAGTATTTTTTTGATAATATTCTATGATGATCATGCCAATCTCTTGTTGGCAATGCTTTAGAATATTTAAATTTTTCAGCATTTAGCTGTAATACATCATTGTAGGTCCATGTTATTTTTTTGTTTCTGCTGTGTCTTGACCAGTGATATATAACTGGAATATTGTTTTCATCTTGAATCAAGCCATCTGTGTCACAATTGATGAAATCTTGCGGAGTTAGATAACCACTGTTTCTTCTCTTTTCATAGCTACCAATGTCTGGTGTTGCTAATCTTAATATGACTTTATTTTCAATTTTTCTCATATTTGCTAGATAATCTCTAGTTAGTTTTATGGTAAAACAGTCGATACGTGGTATCTGAGCTCTCTCGTATAATATTTCATTACTGATTCTTTTTGTTATGTCATGTTCTTTTTTGAAGTTGATGTTAGTACATGTGCGTAGACATCTTCGTTCAAACTTTCTGATTTCTTCGATTACTGTAGAACTTGTATTCCACCACACTGGGCAGGCGTAAGTAATAATTGGTCTTACTAACAGTTGATAGCAGATTAGTTTAGCAATTTTTGATAGTTTTTTATTGAAAAATATATTTGAGTTTGCTCTGAATGCATTGGTTGCTTTTGTTAGTTGTTTTTTTATGTGTTCATCGAGTCTGATCATCTCATCAATATTGACACCAAGATACTTAACAGTTTTGCAATGTGGTATTGCTGATCTTGTTGAGGTACCAGGTTTATTTGCATAGACTGTAATCGTATGTCTTTTTGATCTGTTTACAGTGTTTACCGTTCTGTAAGATCTTCTAAACAGAATTGTTTGACATTTATCTGGATTGATGCGAAGGTTCCAAGTCATATAATTATCATTAATGTTATTCATTAAATGTGTTAACTTTGTTTCAATTACATCTGGTCTCTTATCGGCTACATATATAATCAGATCGTCAGCAAATGCGATGCTGTGAGTCATGTTACCAGGTACATTTAATTCAAATAAGTTTATTATTTCAGCATTAAATATGCTAAATAATATTGGAGAATTAACAGTTCCCTGTTGTAAACCTTCTTCAATTTTAAATGTTAGTGATGATTTATTTATACCATCGTGCACTACAAAATTTTTATTTGATATCATACTTTTTATCATGAGCGTTAAATGTTTTGGGAATTTTGCATTATTCAATTTATACAATAAACCATCTAGCCATATACTGTCAAATGCTTTCTCCAGGTCAATCAAGAGAGCACCTACCATTTTATTATCATGGAGATATTCATTTGTATCAGACAGTAATTTGTGTAGTGCATGTACAGTTCCATGTTTGTCTCTAAATCCAAACTGATTGTCGGGTATTATATTATTGTTATTACAAAAGTTGGTGATGTTTTGATTGATGATTATTTCTAAAACTTTACTTATTGCTGGAGTAAGTGTAATTGGTCTGTAACTGGTAGGTTTGCTTGGATCTTTGTCTTTTTTAAGTATTGGTATAACGTGCCCTAATTTCCAGTGATCTGGGAAGTAGTGTAAGTTAAGTACATTGTTGAACAAAATGGTATAATATTTTATTATTGTTTTTGGTAGGTGTTTCAGCACTATTGGTGGTATTGCATCAGGGCCTGAAGATGACTTATTTGGTAGTTTTTTCAAAATATTTTCAACTTGCTGTCCATTACAAAAGTATTTAAAACTTACTGGTGTCTTGTTTAAGTTTGTTGTTTTATTATTTATAATAACAGGATTTGTTGATTTATTCTTTTTGTTGAATGATGTTACCGTGATGTTATTTATTCTGTTGTTGTAGAACTCGTGATTTAATATTTCAGCGTATTCATTGATGGTTGATGTCAAGTTTGGTACTTTATTAAAATGCCTTGGCGAATTGATCATCTCATAGAAAGCGCCAATTGCATTCAATTTTTCAACTTTGTCTGTGAAAGTATATTCATTGTTAATTTTAATTGTTTTTGATAGATCAACATTCATTTTATCAAGTAAGGTTTTTTCATTTTCATCAATAGAGATAGTTTGTATGATATTGTTTTTTTTTTCTTGAAAGATTTTTTTCATGTCTGGAAAAAATGTGTTTCCATCTCTGTGATTGATCATTCTTATTTTGTTTATCCAATACTTGTTATTAGCTTTATCAATTTCACTTTTAAGTAATCTTTTTGTTTCATTAATTGTTTTATAAAGTTTTTAACTGTTTTACCTTTGTCATTAGTATTGTTTTCCTCCAAAATCTTAATAACTTTTGTAACTGTTGTTTTTCTTTTAATAACTGTTTTGTTTTTGTATTTGTGTATATATTAGTACAGTTTTGCTCGTAATGTTTTGGCACTATTTTATCAATTGAATTTTTGATGATTGTTTCTAGTTGTAATACGTGTTTATCTATTTCATCTAGAGATAAATTACGATTTGATGGAGGAGGAACATATACTGCTGAAGCTAAATGTTTTGTAAATTTATTCCATTTAGTCTTTTTAAACATCGGTCTATTATCAATAGAATTAACGAGTAAGTTGTTGTTCATATCATTTGGTAAGTGGACTGTAAATGAAATCGCCTTGTGATCACTATCATAGTCAAGTGTTTGTATTTTGTCATTATTATCAGTATCAATTTCAAGACGTTTATCAGCTAGACATATGTCAATGTAAGAACCAGATGCTGGTCGAGATGGTTCTGATGTTGTGTATATTTTCGTTTTATACTTGATTCCGTCTTGATTTTCCCATTTAGCCAATAGAGCTCCTTTAGTGTTGGTGCATTTGTCACCCCAATCTGTTCTTCTAGAATTTAGGTCACCTGCCATAATAAAATAATTATGCCTGTGATCTAAGCTCAATCCTTCAAATAATTTATTTATTTCATCAGTGTAAACGGTTCTGTTTACATGATTAGCATATGCACTGATTACAAAAAATTTAACATTCATTTTGTTTGTTATTTCAATTATGGTGTATTCTATTATTTCATTGTTTAATGATGATGGTTTTGTAATAATTTTGTAGTCAAATTTTTTCTTGATCATGATAGCAGTACCACCACTTTGTTTGGATTTTGGTCTGTCTGTTCTGATAAAATTATAGTCTTTAAATTCTAATTTGTGTTTGATATTTAATTTAGTTTCTGAAATGAGTAATACATCATGATTGTATTTTTCGGTAAAATTTACTAGCTCCATTCTTCTTGCTTTTGTGATGATGGAGTTTGCGTTTAATGCAGCTATATTTATTTTTTCAAGTTTTAGTGTTTTACTAAATTGTTTATTATTAATTTGTTTGTTGTTTGAAGTTTTTTTATTCATATTGTAATGGTTGATTTTCAAGTTTATCTTCGAGCTCATTTAGTTTGGCTGTTATTTTGCTCATCATTTTATTTATTGTTATAGTACATAATTCTTCAATTTTGTCATAAATTTGTTTTACCCAGTAAGGAGCTTTATCATTATTGTAATGTTCTTGCTCATTGCCAGATAAGTAATTATTGTTTTGATTTTGTGGTTGATGTGTTTGACGTACTAGTTTTGGGTACCTTTGTTCGTATTCTTGTTGTGGTTGTTGTCTTTGTTGTATTTGATTTTGGTTGTTGTTGATGTAGTTGTTACTGAATGCATTTGCATATGTTACATTTTTTGTTGTGTATCTGTTTATTTTTTCTATTTTTAGTTGTGTAATATTTTTATTTATTTTTATTTGGTCGTTAATTGATTTTTTTGCTAGTTTTATGTAATCACAACCATGATATGAAGCAGGGTGACCCATTTTTTTACAGTTAGCACAGAATAATGATGATTTATTAGATTCATTTGTAATTTTACAACCACCAATTTCATGTGATTGTCCACATTTAACACAGCGATAGGCCAGATTGCAGTTAGAACTGGCATGACCTACTCGTTGACATCTTTTGCATTGGAATATATTTGATTTTCTCAACTTTTCCCATTTTACAGGTTGGTATGCTACTGTTTTTATTTTGGTAAGAGGTTCAGTTGGTTGATCAGCCTGGATCTGTATAATATGATGATAAGTATTGGGGTATTTTTTATTAAAATTAACTTTGGTTATTTTGGTTATTATTGTTTGGTTGTCAACAGCTGCTTTCAACTCTTCCAATATTTCTGCTTCACTGAAGTTTCCATCATTGACTCCTTTGAGGACTAAGTTCTTTGGTCGTAATTCTCTTGGAGTGTACGAGAAAAATGGAATTTGTTTTTTTTGTAATACTTCTTTACACTTTGAGTGTGTTTTGGTATTTTTTGTTGTGATTGTTAGGTCATCATTGACTTTACGAAAAGTAATTTCATCTTTTAATATGCCACTGTCAGAACATGCTTTAGCAAGTTCTTTGATGTTGTTGTAGCCCATCACTTCAATAGGCGGTGGTCTTATTTCTTTTCTTGTTGTTGGTGCATTTGTTTTCTTTTTTTCATTATTATTTGTATTTTCAACAGCTGTATCAGTTGTTGTATCTGTCTCCATGTCTTGTGTATTAATATCAAGTGGTTCATATTGATTCATATGATTTGGGATAGCTTCGTCATCATTATCAGGTTTACGTGCTTTTTTTGTTTTTCTTGGTGATGTGAATCCATCACTATCGACCAAGGTCAACTTACGTCTTGTTGAGTTTGATTGCCCAGCTGTTATTTCTGCATCTTGACTTGTTTTGGACCTTTCTTTTTCAAGAAGTGCTTTTATGATTTCTTGGTCTTTTCGAGCGGAGTACGGTCTTCTTGCAGATGTCTCTAATATTTTTTTTATTGCTTGACTACTAATTTTATTGTTCATGAAACTGTTGTTAGCCATTGTGAGGTTATGTCCTCTGGGACAGCCCTCGGCTATATCAAATGTAGGTCTTTCACTTATTGTTTTTGTTTTTTTTATCACGTTTAACGAAAATTAAACTTATTTAAAACTAATTGAAGCATAAATTAATAAAATGTTTGTTGTTTTTCACTCACTATTAATTAATTTATTGATGCAAAAAAATAATGCCAACGGCACGTGGTGTTCCCAAGCGGTCACCCATCCAAGTACTAACCACGCTCAGCCTTGCTTAACTTCAGTGATCGGACGAGAACTGGTGTACTCAAGCCGATATGGTCGTTGGCGAAGGTAAAAATTAGAAAATTGGTTTTATTCGACTGACTTGTGTTAATTCCACCTCAAAAAGTATATATTCACAGAGAGAAAAAAATAATAAAAATTGTTGAGAAAACAAAAAAAAAATTGTTGTGCTGCACAGCAAAGTAGAGGCCAAGTTGAAACTCTTAACTCAAAAATATTTATTCTGCTGGTATAATCTGTATAGTTTTTGTTTATCTGGTCGAGTAAAAATTGCCGTGTTGCAGTTTAAAATAATTTTTGGGACAATCGTTTTAATCCCGCAGTGCTCGAGAGGCGGTTTTTTAAATAATGAAAATGACTGAAAACTTTTCTCGTGTGTACTTAGGTGTAACACATAACTGAAGTCTTTCAAAAAGCCTACATGGTTCAACGAAACTTTATCAAAAAGCTGATACACACAACAAGCCACACACAAACGTCAAACTATTGTAAATTTGAAAAAAATATGTCGCCTCAGCTAATATTATCAAAAGATAGATTTACCAAAATAACAGAACATTAATGTCATGATCTCGATTTTAAACATTTTTTTGTGGTAATTCATTCATTCATTATCCATATCGGAACTGTTTAAAAATGTACCAAAAGATGAGCACGTTTAAGATTACAAATCATGTATCAACTTGAAATATCTAAAATGCAGACTGCTTCATTGAATATTTTGTATCGCATAAAAATTAAAAAAAAATAAACAGAATAGAAAGCGAAAGTTTTTATCATCCCTCAAACAATCTAAGTAATGTAAAAAAATATTTCATTAGACCAGATGCACAATGAGTATAACCCTTCTTGTCATGATGACGATGATAATTTCTAATCGTTTTTTTTTTATGCTCCCTGCGAGTTACAAATTTCGAAGAGAGAAAAAAAAATAAGATAAATAAAAAGCACTAGTTATTCATCGATCGATGTCAAATTAAGTAGCATATTTAGATGTAATCAATACAAGATTTATATCATACGATCAAAAACTATATAACAAGGTGTTACAAAAGAAATGAGTCAATAAAAAATCAATTGAAAAAAACCTTAGAAAATGTTATTGTTGGTTGCAGCTGAAACGGGAGTTCAAGCCGAATTCCACGTGTACAAACTACACTATATATACATATACAAATGAAAAATGGAAAAAAAACCTGCTTAGTTGTCTGGTGGATGACAGTGCTGCTTTAAATATTGACATCTATTCTTCTACTGTTACACCAACGATGACTAGACTAAAAAATGCAACGTCACATTAAACTCAATTTACTTGTCTTCATTTTTTTTGTGGTACTTAAACGATTCAAATAAATAATTACCATTTTAATTCTAAATTTTTCATTTTAAAAAAATGTGTAGCTTAATATTTTAATCATTTATAATGCATAATTGATATTGGCTTTTGAAATGCCAAATGAAATACACTTTTCAATTTATTTTATTTGTTAATTTTGTCAATAAAAATTTTTAATAGTGCATAATAAAATAGAAACAGTTAATACATATATAATATGATTCTTTGATGAAAATGAAAAATAAAATGCAATGGGATGTCGTCAGTGATTTATACGTCGAACAAGTGAGTGGACAAGTTGAGTGATATCATTTGAGAAATAAAACGCCCTGGCAAAAGTCCACAGACAGAATAATCAAGTTTTGATGTTTCATAATAGTGTTGACCAGCTACAGATATATTATATATATATATGAACTGATCTGTATAGTTTAGCACAGTAGTAGCTTTTTGCGTAATTCAATTATTTTCTAGAATGTTCAATCAAGTTTCCACATGTATCATGATGTAAGTTTGCATTCAAACCTTCTCAATAAATAAACAATTACGAGAAAATCCTGATATTTATATATAACAAGATGAAATAATAAAAAAGTTGATGCAATCATATTATTGATAATTATAAAAATAAGTACACAATTAAATAATTAAATAAGTTTATTATAAATTATATTGATTTATATTTATTCAGCAATCATTGTTGGGTATAGTTAAAAGGCAAAGATTTTTGGGTGAGGCTTGGAGGTGTCTGACGTCAATATTTCAGCTAGGCCAAGATGGAATAGAGGGACCATAGACGCCAGTAAAGTGAGATGATGCGCGCCACACCCCAATGCACCAACTTCATTGATTATTGTCTTTCTACTGCAGTAACGCTATAGTCACTATTTCTTACATAAAGATACCAAACATTTTTGCTTTGAAAGATAAAAAAAACATTTTATATTATTTTGTACATTTCATGATGAATTTATGATTAAGAATTAAGATCATAACGAAAACATGATTAGGTTCACAATTAGTTTTATGATAAATTTCATAATGAATATTCATTTAAGTGAACAATCCTAAAGTTATTTTGTTCTTTGTTTTAAATTTGATTGTAAAGTTATGATTCCAATTATGATTATGAATTTTTTGTTTTTATCTATAAATGAAGTAAGAAATAATCGAGTGGAATTTGTACAAACAATTAATATTATTAGTATAATTTTTAAAATAATATTATATTCAACGATTTTGTTACAATTTATATTTTTATGTTTTATTGGTATTTTTGTATGGTACTTCTCCATTGTTTTTAACATCACTGTAAATAAAAAAAAAAGCAATTTAATTTCAATAATTCATGCTGAACTTGTTATGAACTTATTATGCTCAATTATTGGTTACTTTGAACAAGTATTCACTCATGAACATTGTCATGAAGCTAGATTTTTTTTCTTCACTGGAATGAATTTCATCTTAAAATTTAAAAATTCATTCATAAATCTTGATTTGTGCAAAACATGTTGATTTAAATTTTCATGTATTTTCTCTACCTATTCATATAATGTGTATATTCATGTACAAATATAGAATAATAGTATATATAGTACTTGTTTACTTGATGGTTGGCCTACTCGCGTAACACTCATGCAAACCCCTCGATTTTCCTCCACTCCATCGGAGTGTGTTAACGTGCGCTCGTGCCCGTTCACCATTCATTCACTTGACGTGCCACCTGGCACCTCCAGCCATCTATGAACACCTACTTGAATATTGCAAACTGACAATTAAATTTTATCATGTGAAATTCCATAAAAATTACCGCATGACTATAAACAATGAGAGTGAAAAAAAAAGTGGAATTCACTGAACTTAAACACTATCTAAAATATGATTTATCGATAAAACCTTTCTCTTTTTTTTTTCTTTTTTATTTATTATTTTCTTATTCACATTATAATAGCAGTTTATTCATGCAAATTTGAATTATTAAATTTTGAATGTACATAATCACAACATGAACTAGAAACAACGAACAATCAAAGAAGAAAAAAAAAAAAAAGCCCCCGTCAGCATCAATTTAAAATTCAGATGATAAATTCTGAAAAATAAATATTTTTTTTTTTTAAATCAACTACCTTAGCAATGCAATTATATTAAAAGAAAAAAAAATAAATAAATAAAAATGAGATTTTTGATACGAGTACAACAAACTGTCATTACGCCAGGGATATGTGTAAGATGCAAGAGATCGACAACATAAATAAAAAAATAAAAAAAAAAAGATAGCAAGCATGAAAAAAAGGATGCCTGGTGCAAAATAAAAGTAAATATATATAAATATAAAAAAAATAAAAAATAAAAAATAAGAATGCATTATAAAGGAGGGGCAAGGAGGGAATTCAACTCAAAATTACAAGCTATACGTTGTACCAAACCGACCATCCCAGATAATACCTGCTCACCCTCAAGCTATATAATGAATATGTAAGACAGATTGTAGGCTAAGAGGGAGCCTCTTGCTACTGCTGTGCTACTACTGTCCATGTGCAGATTATCATTCGCTTCATACCAATGATTCTCTCTCTCTCTCTTTTCTTATCTGTCTCTTTTTATTCCTCATCGTAAAAATCTAAATATTATTATATTTTTTTTTTTTTTTTGTTTTTTCAAACGATATAATTTATTATTATACTACCTTATAACAACAATAACAAAACAATTTGTCTTTCATGTAATCTAGAAAAAAAATCGATATATAAAAAAAACAAAAATGAAAAATAATGATATTGATGAATCTTAGATTGAAATTGTAAGTTATAGTATGTTCAGAATGTACAGTGTAGTAAATTACTGATTATGATAAAAATACAAAACTAATCAAAAAAACATAATCTCAATCTCAAGTATCTAACTTTAAGTGTTAGTCTTAAGTCCAAAACAAGTTGAAACATATCGTTCAAGTTATTAATGAAATCAATGAAAATGAATATTTTTAAATACATAGATATATTTAAAGTCACTTTACAGACTATATTTATTTCTAAAATATTATACTCTCAATGAAAATTTAATAATATTAATACAATAATTGATTATTAATTTATATGATATTTATAAAATAAAATTACACAAATTTGTAGTTAGAAAAAATATAAAAAATATCAAAGAATTTGATATCAAAAAATGTTTTTTTTTTTTTTAAACTTAATGAATTTCATTAGGTAGCAATGTCGATATAAGGTAAAATTGAGAATTGCCTTTTTTTTTTTTAATTTTTTTTTTAAGTACATACACATACTTAAATAAAGATGAGAGAATGAGAGGACATCCGATAAGAAGAATGAAGAGACGAAGTATAGAAGTGGATGGGTTTTCGCTGATGGTATTGAAAGAAGGGATATAGGAATGCCGTCGGACGAGCGCCTCAGGGGCCCCATGATCACCAAGCCGAAGAAATAAAGGTAAGAAGACGCAACATGTCGTTGTATGTATTATGCGTGAGTCCAACCAGCCACTGTAAAACTTGACTGTACAATATATACATCGATATAAAATACATACATGTACGTATTTTGCTAGGCACTTGAGTTTGCCATGTAGCCTCATTCTCTACATCAAATTATCGACACTTTTTTTTTTTTCTTTTTACCCGCCGCATCGTCTCTTTGACCCTCTTCATCTCATTGTTTCTTATTTTTTTTTTTCATTTCATTATACTGGCCCATACCTATTACTATACTTAAAAAAATCTCAATTGATCGAACCGAAACATGTAATGAAAAAACAAAAAAATATATATATATAAAATTGAAAATAAAAAAGTGCTCGTTAAGTGGAAATTAATTTGCGACAATTACTTTTTGAATAAACTGAATAATTATTATTTTCCATGTTGTTGTTGTTGTTGCTTTTGATGTTGTTTTGGATTTAAAGTGCGCAAAGAATATGTAAGATGAGGGTAAAATTTTAGAATTGCAAATAATAAACATATATACATATATAGATGAGGGCACAATGAAGAGAGAGGATTTAGGAAATAGAGATAAGAGAGGAAAAAAGACGATGCAGCAATCTAGCCGCGTTGATTAGAGTCGTATGTAGAATCGAGAACCGGATTCCAAGAACCTGTTTCCATGTTCACGTAAGATCCCCGGAGTAATCGACTGACGGATCGGCGACCGTTCGAGTCAGCGACCCCGGTCACCAGTTGTTCAGTTTGAATCTTATGATTATAGGTGGCGCTTTTACTAATCCACTTGTAAAATATATAGATTTGATTTTTTTCGAAATCATAGTAAAATTTAATTATGATTTTTATTTTGCATTGTTCGAATGCAATTGTTTATTGATGACAATGCGAAGATAGTTTTTTTTTGTGAAATGAATTAAGATTAAGATTAAGATGATTTAGAAATTTGTATTCCGAAAAACTTTTCTTTTATTAGTTTAATTTGTCTTTATATTTCTTCTTTCTTTTAGTATTGTTTTTTGTTTTTTCTCCAACGAGTGTTTCGATAGATGATCAAGGAAACACAGGTACTCTGAGATCATTGAGTGATTTGAAATTAATCGAAAAAACTGAAGAGAACCTGAGATCACCTGTGCCACTGTGACAGTCTTTTCGAAGTACAACAACAATTTTTGTTTTCTCTTTTTTCTAAATAGAATAAAACTTCTTTAGATTTTAAACTTGTATGAAAGATAGATTTTCAAACTACAATCTTATTGATACAAATGCGAAGAATAATATAATTTTGCATCCACCTAGATGTCTACTTTATTTCAAGACTCGAGTTTATCACTCTAATTTTAGTTTTAGATCTTTAAGAGTTTTTAAATTTTGATATAAATAATTTAATATGTATATTTATAATATCAATTATTGTTAAATAAATTTGACTTGCCAAGCTTATTTCAAACTAGAAAAGTTAAATTCAAGTGAAACTTATATATTAAAATAAAACTAGATGTATATGTCTTGGCCAAAAAAATGATCTTGTCATGGTCCTGTCTTGGTTTCAATTACATCAGTGTTTTTTTGGTTCTAAGACAAGACCAGTCTTAGCCTCGTGTTAAACCCCAATTGGTACAACTTTCAATCGAAAAAAGTCCATCATTTGTCTTAATTTTCACGATATTTCGACTTTCGAGTTAAGAATTTTTATCATTTCTCATTTATATCAACAATTAAATTTTTTTCCTTTCATATTCTTGAATGTAGATCAAAAACCTTCAATTTGGTTTGGACATCAGCTTTGTATTCATATTATTTTAGAAGCTATGAACATTTTTGTTTTTTTTTAAAGTGATTTCAGTACAGAAAGCAAAATAAATTCTTAAAAACAACCAAACTCAATTTTGTTTCATCAGAAGATCGAAAAAATCTTTGATAGTAAATTACTAAATCTCAAAGTGATCAACTACAATAATATTAATAAATTATTATTTGTCCAATAAAAATGTATAATGACGGAATTATATTGTCATCATTCAAACATTTAATACATTGATAATTTCAACATGTAGAAAATAATTTTTTCTGATTATATCATAAAACAAAATAGATATTATTCAAAAAATTAAGAGAATGTATAGTGAAAGATACATTAAGAAATTTTTAGCCATATATCACCTCGATTAATTCAAAAATACCAGTAACTAATAGATTTTCATTATTTTTCTTTTCATTCTGAGTGTAATTAACCATATGCTTGTCTACGCGAATACACAAGCAATAAAGCACTTTATTTTCCGAGCCTGGGAGTCTCTCAGTAAGAAGGAAGTGACTGAAGCAATTACACCGATCACTGCACATGCACATAATTTTTATATTATATGCATCTCTCTTTCTCGAGTTTATTCGATGCCATTGATGTATTTAAAAAAAATATGCAAATAAAATAATAATAATAATAATAACAATAATAATATAATAATAAAACACAGGATAAAGAAAAGGGGAAGATAGAAACAACTAACAAGTAGATAAAAATATTCTCCACTGCTTATATATACCTACAGCATCACCATTTACTGTGTTTTTGTATTTTTCACTTTGTGCATATTGGACATGTTATTAATTTTCTCACTACAAAGTATTTTATATGTATAATACATGTATACAACCCTTGTACATATACATATATGAATGTGCTTACTGCAAGTTTAATTATTTATTACTATGGTACATAATCGTAGAGACTATTTTATCATATATGTCCCGTCGTATTATCGTGTTTTGCTTCTAATTTTAAATAAATTTTTCGAGATACATTATCACTGACTGTTGAAAAAATTATGATTATATACATAGTTTAAATGGAAATGTATACATACGAATATGTAAACATAATTTTACAATGCTTATTCGATTAGTTTGTAAATTAGAAAATGCATATTGTTAAAGAAAAAAAATATTTAAAAAAGGAAATTTATTATTCACTGTACGATATTAGAGATAAATATCAAAATTTTGGATTAGACATAATTATCTATTGCTATCGATATATATATATATCAATTGAACAATAGCTTCAATTTACTGTTGTAGCATGCATGAAATAAAAAAAATATGTAAAATGTAAAAAAGAAGTGAACAATGAGTTTTCAACAGTTGTTTGCTATAGTAGAAAAACATATAAAAAAATTATTATCAATAACTATAAAGTTAATATTTTTCGTACAATTGCGCTATAGCATATATTGGCATCGTATACGGGGAATGTTTCGTCGAAAAAGAGAAAATGTTAGAAGAGCATGCCATAATTCATGTTGTTTGCGTCTCGTCATAGTAATTTCTAAATATTGTCTAAAAAATAATCTAATCGACCTTATCTCTTCAGACCCTTCTTTCATCATGGAAAATTGGTAGACCTTGGTCTACGCGATGAGCACTCAACCCAACTGAAATGATGGACTCCTGGACTGTCGGCAGTCATTGTGATTGTCCATTGTAAAATGAACGTCTATGTTACTCTTTAGCTAAAGAGTAACATTAACCCAATCCGGGCTCATTCGCTACATTATAGATTCGTCTATTGCATAATAACGCACCGAATAGGAAGTTTTACTCACGACGAGCTTGAACACATATTATACGATCGGTTATTATATTAAATTCGACATTAATTGCCGTAGGGCTTCATGCGGTACGAGACGAGACGAGATTCAGCGAGTCTCAGTATCGGTCTCGCTCGTTCGCACCAGGTCTCGGTCTCGGTCTCGTCTCGCAAGTATCTCCGGATCTCGCTTTTATACTAATATTTTTTCGTTAAGTAAAATATAAAAGAATGGAAACCAATTGGTTTATTTATATATTATTCAATCATTTAAATGTTTTTATTTCATTTTATTAAAAATTTATATAAAATAAAAACAATTATAATATTATATTATTTAATATTTCAAAATAAATATTGAATTATTTTAATTTGTATTATTTTATATCAATAAAATTGATAAATTAAATCATACAAAATTATAACATAATTTAATAATTTTTCCGAAAAAATATAAAAAAAAAAAAATTTTCGAATGTTCGAACTTAAGTTGAAACTTTAAATTTTAAAAATCAATGAAGTAGTTAGACAAAAGTCTTTAGAAATTTCATAAACAAATAATAGATTTTTTTCTTTTTTTCTCTTTATTGATATGTATTTTTTCCTTTCCACGAAGTGAAATACTGCTTTTAAAATATCAGATACAAAAAATATCAGTTTGAGAAAATATAATTGGCGTAACTTTACAATATTCATAGGTATACATAAGGCTTGTAGATATCTCGTTGTGACTGTAGCGTCAATGTCTTACTGTGCAGTGTCTTACTGTCCAGTACATATTGTACTACATAACAGTTTTTCTTTTCAATACGATTCGTTACGAGAAAAAAAAAAAAAAAATTCGATCTGAAACTTTCAAAGTCTCGCGATACAGGCGAGACTTTCAGTCGATACTCTCGGTCTCGCGTCTCGCAATTAATAATTGGGTGAATTGAGATATATTAAATAAAAAACATTCTTCAATAAAAAATAAATAAACATTGTCTTCTAATTAATCTGTCGTGTACATTAATTTATCCACGACAAAACAGGAAAATTTACAGGGAATACGGGGAAATTTTTACAGGTTACGGGAAAACTCGAGATGAATGCCTGGTGGTTATAACCATAGATTACGCCTAGATAATTATCTATAGGCGTAATCGTGCGTGTAGTACTGGATGCGTTGTATTTAAGATTCGTAAATGTCGCCGTAATAAATATTTAGCTTCATTAACAATTTTGGAAAATCGAAAAAAAGAACCGAAAAACTCACTCAGAGAAGGATATGTTAACAGTTAACATACCAATATGTTTACATTAAACATACAAAAGTTTAATGTTAAGATATATATATATTAACAATACACATAGATATCTTAACTGTTAACATACGTATTTTTAAGCGGCCAAATATTTTAATGCACCAGTCTACTTCTTGTAATCTTTTTTTTTTTGACATTATATTGTGATACTATTCTAATTGTAATATAATATAATATGTACTCGTGTTGTCACAAATTTATTTAAATTTAGTTTTTTTGTAAATTCATTCTTAATTTTACATTAAATTTTCATATTTACATACGCAAATGTCCTCAACTATCAACCTAACCTTCAAATTGTGTCAATTACAGATATCTTAATAGTTAACATACGCATATTAACTATTAAGATACGTATGTTTAATGTTAATATATATATCTTTGATGTAAACTTATCAGCCACCACCCATTTAAACATGGCGGATGTTAACATTAAACAGGATATGTTAACTGTTAACATATCCTTCTCTGAGTGCGTTCTTATTATGACAACTTATTGAAAGAAAACATAAATTTAAGGAACAGTGTTGGTTTTACAAGAAGTTGATTTCAGAAGTCCATTTTTATGTTTTTATTCAAAACAACTTGTAACTAATTTTTTAATTAATATAACGTGCAATACACGTCCAGAATTGGAAAATATTTAAAAGGAGTTTCATGATTGAAAGAAAGAAAATAATGATAGCTAAATCCTTTAATGACAATATAAAATTGACTGAACCAAATAATGAAAAAAAAATAATGGATATTTTGATAGTGATTTAAAAGAGTCAGATAAAACAAAGTTTTAAATCTCTACATCCGCCAACGACCATATCGGCTTGAGTACACCAGTTCTCGTCCGATCACTGAAGTTAAGCAAGGCTGAGCGTGGTTAGTACTTGGATGGGTGACCGCTTGGGAACACCACGTGCCGTTGGCATTCCTTTTGCCATTTTTTAAATTAATTAATTTATCTGTTTTTCATCAATTTTTTTAACATGTGAGCCTGCTGATGTTGTTGTAGAAACCACAAATTTTGTTCGAGGATAACTAGGAACATCATTTAGATAGATGGTGAATGACTTGGGACCTAGAACTGATCTTGTAATCTTGATATCTCGAAAAATATTCGAGATATCGAAATTTCTTCTCTACCATACTTTTTTACTTAAACTGATGAAAAACAGCTGAATGATATAATTAATTCAGCTGTTTTTCATTAATTTTTTAAACAAGTGAGTCTGCTGATGCTGTTGGTTTTGATTTCACATTTTGTTGATTCATCATTGTTGTGTTGAAGCTGACGTGTTTTTTTGTTATTATCGGTAATATGAACTCATCGTTGTCAGTAATATTCAACTTGCAGCAACTGTACGATTTACGTGGCGACAAAATTTTATGACTGATATAAGAAGGTCAAACAAAAAAGTAAGGTAGAAATTAAGGAAAGTACAAAAACAGCTGACCAGATAACAATTAAACGTATTTTTCTTGACTCAGGTGTGGGTTAATCAAATACCCATAGTGATAATCATTCTATTCTTTCTTCATTTATTATCCCTGGGTATACTTTAATTATATCCAATAAAAATTGCATGGTTTGCGAACCGACGTCACGCTTCCAAAGTTTTTCCAAAGCCGGCATATAGTGGTGGAAAAGCTTTGTTGACCTTCTGTAAAGAAATGCTTTTTCCTGCAACTCATTTTTGTTTTCCAAATCATTTATAGTATTGATCAGATTGGTCTTATCAACGTAGTCCCATTTACTATGATTTGTTTGTAAATTCTACAGTCTCGGGTTTAAATAATTTTTCACTCCGGAATACTGTTTTGCACGGTCTATGCAAAACTCTGCTTCGCTCTTTGCCTGAACCACGAAAAATAATCTTTCTTCATTTTTCTCGTAGTACAAACGCAGATCGGTTTTTGTCATCTGCTCGGTAAGGCGACCATGGTATTTCCTTTTGAGTAAAATCGTCTCAGCGATTTGGACAGTTTTACCTTCCTTCCCAACCAGACGTTGGCATTTCCTACAATACCTATAATAATCCACCAGGGTGGAATAAATGATCTTATCTACTTTTCCTTGTTAATTGCCCTAGCGAAAATGGTGACAGTAGTGTATCTATAGGCGTTCTAGACCAGAGGGAGGTCGAAAAAAGGTGTATCGGCGAGGGGACGGGGACTGCAACTCGGTCAGTAAAACAGAGATGGTAAAGAAATTTGTCATTTATAATCCCAGTTGTTGATAATGCAGAGATGGTAAAGAAATTTGTCATTTGATGGTGTAAAATCCTAATTGTCATGTGTCAGTAATACAGATTTGAAAAAATTTTCTTATTTTAACGTGCGATTTCTCATGTCCCATGCCCCATGTCTCATGTCTTATGTCCCACATATCATTTTATGGTTTGAATTCTCAATCTCCATGTGTCGGTAAAACAGACTTGACCGGAAAAATTAAATTTTGTTATTTTAACATGCGATTTATCGTGTCCCATGTCCTGGGGCATAGCTCAAGTCTCAAGTCTCATGTCTCATGTCCTGTCTCATTCAATAACAAAAAAAACATTCTTTCGAGCTGGGTTCGAACCAACGACCAATGGATAACTTTTTAAATTGTTTATAACAATATGCAATTACAGTCCAGTGCTCTACCAACTGAGCTATCGAAGGTTATTTGTAGGACTTCTCACGTTTCATGTCCCATATATAAATATTTTTAAAATACAATTTTGCAAAAAAAAAATTGCTGACTCTCCATACGTGTTATATTTTTTCAAATCGACCCATGTATATATAAATACAACTTTGCAAAGAAATTAGCTGACTCTTGATACGTGGAATTTTCAAATATAAACTAATAAAATGCTGTCGTAGTATTTAATTGTTAATGATAAAAAATAAATATTAATTGCAAAAAATTAATATGCACGTGAGAATTTGCTGACTCTAAATACGTGTCATTTGAATAGGTACTCCTTCTACTATTCTATTGTATTTATCCCTATATAAACGAGAAGTTTTTCTGAAAATTTATCATTCGAATATCAAGAATGTAAGGAAAGGTAAGAAAGCAATTTAATAATAATACATTGATAATTAGTATTATATTTTATACATATTTATTTGCTTGAAGTTAAAATGTTTGTAGAAAAACAGCATTCAATAGAAATGGAGCAACAATTAAATAATGTTGCTGAAATGGAGAGCAAATTGAATGTCAAAAAAATGTCTGAGTTAGAGGTTAATAGAGAGTACAAAGTAACAGCTCTACAGAAGATTCATAATGAATACAATGGAGTTATGGCTACATTAAATGATGAATTTAATGTCTTTCTACCCAGCAGAATCGCCAAGTTTATAAAAAATAATGATTATTTTACAAAAATCGAGAAAGCAGCGATCGATGGATACTTGGATCTTCTTTTGGGAGGAAAATACAATAAATGTGACTTCATTTTCTCATAAAACGAAAAAAATTAGAAAAAGTTTGTGAGCTCTTCTTCAAATGTAATTATTATTATCTAGACAAAAAAAATGATTATAATATAAAACTGATAAACACCAAGACTAAGCGACTCACAAAAAATTGTAAATTATTGAAAGATTTGACAAAAAATGTTTACTATGCTGTGACAAAAATTCAAAGTTACTGTGAAAAAAAGTCTGGTGCAAGACTATCAGTCGAAATAAATAATAAATATACTGTTTTCTTACCAAAAAATAATACTAAATATTATTTTTATAATAAAAAAAAGTTCCTTGAATTAGAGGATGGTATTAAAAGAAAAGTTTTAACATTACAGTGTATTGGAAAAAATAATAAAAAAATTATCATCAGGTAATCACGTTTTGTTTTTTTGCGATATTTTTTCAACCGCTGAACCGAATTAGTCGATGGTAAATCAAATTCATGTTTTTTTTTTCTCCCAAAAACAATTGTGTTATTTGTTTTCACTTTTTGGGCCTAATTATGGGCGGTCGATCGATTTTTTCACGTGTTTCTCCGCGTATTCTCATCGTGGAGAAATATTTCCGAACGTTTCTTCACCCAAGTCGATTCGGAAAAAATTCGAAAAAAAATTTTGATACTTTTCTCCACTCATTTCTCCGCATGGGTCATGAGCGTAGAAAATCAGGAGAAATCGCAGAGGAATATTTTCAACCTTACTAGAACATAAAGATACTAGCCACAATTTCGATGACAGCATAGAACAACATAAAATAGCCAATAGTACTAAGTATTTCAGTAATTCATGAAAGTTCCATCACAACTCATGAGGAAGAACAATATGATAATGAAGAACAGACAGCAATAGTAAAAAAAAAGCAGTCCACTGATTATGAAGGATTTGCCCGGTATAATCAAATCAACCTCCATATTAACAAAAAAACAAAAACTTGTACATTTGATAAATGTAAATTCAGTGCCACTCGTACAGATGCATTGAAACAACATATCCCTGGTGAAAATATTTCTCCGCGATTTCTCCTGATTTTCTACGCTCATGACCCATGCGGAGAAATGAGTGGAGAAAAGTATCAAAATTTTTTTTCGAATTTTCTCCGAATCGACTTGGGTGAAGAAACGTTCGTAAATATTTCTCCACGATGAGAATACGCGGAGAAACACGTGAAAAAATCGATCAACCGCCCATAATTAGGCCCAAAAAGTGAAAACAAATAACACAATTGTTTTTGGAAGAAAAAAAAAACATAAATTTGATTTACTATCGACTAATTCGGTTCAGCGGTTGAAAAAATATCGCAAAAAAACGAAACGTGATTACCTGATGATAATTTTTTTATTATTTTCTCCAATACATTGTAATGTTAAAACTTTTCTTTTAATACCATCCTCTAATTCAAGGAACTTTTTTTTATCATAAAAATAATATTTAGTATTATTTTTCGGTAAGAAAACAGTATATTTATTATTTATTTCGACTGTCGAAATACAGGAGAAATCGCGGAGAAATATTTTCACCAGGGATATGTTATTTCAATGCATCTGTACAGAATAAATTTATTTATCATATGTACAAGTTTGTTTTTGTTAATGGAGTTGTTGATTATAATCCTTCATAATCAGTGGACTTTTGCTGTCTGCTTCCAATCATTTTCTTCCTCATGAGTTGTGATGGAACTTTCATGAATTACTGAAATACTTAGTACTATTGGCTATTTTATGTTGTTCTATGCTGTCATCGAAATTGTGGCTAGTATCTTTATGTTCTAGTAAGGTTAATTGTAAAAAATCGTTCACAGGTGGTTCATCAGTTGCAGATCTCATAACTTCGATTTCGTGGGAATCCTCAGTGATTCTAGATGCAGATGACAAGCACTTTGATCTAGCCACAATTTCGATGACAGCATAGAACAACATAAAATAGCCAATAGCCAGGAATATTCACAGACGGAGACAACGTTGACTGAAAATTGTGGGCAAGAGTGAATGTACTATTGGCTATTTTATGTTGTTCTATGCTGTCATCGAAATTGTGGCTAGATCAAAGTGCTTGTCATCTGCATCTAGAATCACTGAGGATTCCCACGAAATCGAAGTTATGAGATCTGCAACTGATGAACCACCTGTGAACGATTTTTTACAATTAACCTTACTAGAACATAAAGATACTAGCCACAATTTCGATGACAGCATAGAACAACATAAAATAGCCAATAGTACTAAGTATTTCAGTGATTTATGAAAGTTCCATCACAACTCATGAGGAAGAACAATATGATTATGAAGAACAGACAGCTATTGTAAAAAAAAAGCAGTCCACTGATTATGAAGGATTTGCCCGGTATAATCAAATCAACCTCCTTATTAACAAAAAAACAAAAACTTGTACATATGATAAATGTAAATTTAGTGCCACTCGTACAGATGCATTGAAACAACATATCCCTGGTGAAAATATTTCTCCGCGATTTCTCCTGTATTTCGACAGTCGAAATAAATAATAAATATACTGTTTTCTTACCAAAAAATAATACTAAATATTATTTTTATAATAAAAAAAAGTTCTCTGAATTAGAGGATGGTATTAAAAGAAAAGTTTTAACATTACAATGTATTGGAGAAAATAATAAAAAAATTATCATCAAGTAATCACGTTTTGTTTTTTTGCGATATTTTTTCAACCGCTGAACCGAATTAGTCGATAGTAAATCAAATTCATGTTTTTTTTTTCTCCCAAAAACAATTGTGTTATTTGTTTTCACTTTTTGGGCCTAATTATGGGCGGTCGATCGATTTTTTCACGTGTTTCTCCGCGTATTCTCATCGTGGAGAAATATTTCCGAACGTTTCTTCACCCAAGTCGATTCGGAGAAAATTCGAAAAAAAATTTTGATACTTTTCTCCACTCATTTCTCCGCATGGGTCATGAGCGTAGAAAATCAGGAGAAATCGCGGAGAAATATTTTCACCAGGGATATGTTATTTCAATGCATCTGTACGAGTGGCACTAAATTTACATTTATCGAATGTACAAGTTTTTGTTTTTTTGTTAATATGGAGGTTGATTTGATTATACCGGGCAAATCCTTCATAATCAGTGGACTGCTTTTTTTTTACTATTGCTGTCTGTTCTTCATTATCATATTGTTCTTCCTCATGAGTTGTGATGGAACTTTCATGAATTACTGAAATACTTAGTACTATTGGCTATTTTATGTTGTTCTATGCTGTCATCGAAATTGTGGCTAGTATCTTTATGTTCTAGTAAGGTTGAAAATATTCCTCTGCGATTTCTCCTGATTTTCTACGCTCATGACCCATGCGGAGAAATGAGTGGAGAAAAGTATCAAAATTTTTTTTCGAATTTTTTCCGAATCGACTTGGGTGAAGAAACGTTCGGAAATATTTCTCCACGATGAGAATACGCGGAGAAACACGTGAAAAAATCGATCGACCGCCCATAATTAGGCCCAAAAAGTGAAAACAAATAACACAATTGTTTTTGGGAGAAAAAAAAAACATGAATTTGATTTACCATCGACTAATTCGGTTCAGCGGTTGAAAAAATATCGCAAAAAAACAAAACGTGATTACCTGATGATAATTTTTTTATTATTTTTTCCAATACACTGTAATGTTAAAACTTTTCTTTTAATACCATCCTCTAATTCAAGGAACTTTTTTTTATTATAAAAATAATATTTAGTATTATTTTTTGGTAAGAAAACAGTATATTTATTATTTATTTCGACTGATAGTCTTGCACCAGACTTTTTTTCACAGTAACTTTGAATTTTTGTCACAGCATAGTAAACATTTTTTGTCAAATCTTTCAATAATTTACAATTTTTTGTGAGTCGCTTAGTCTTGGTGTTTATCAGTTTTATATTATAATCATTTTTTTTGTCTAGATAATAATAATTACATTTGAAGAAGAGCTCACAAACTTTTTCTAATTTTTTTCGTTTTATGAGAAAATGAAGTCACATTTATTGTATTTTCCTCCCAAAAAAAGAAGATCCAAGTATCCATCGATCGCTGCTTTCTCGATTTTTGTAAAATAATCATTATTTTTTATAAACTTGGCGATTCTGCTGGGTAGAAAGACATTAAATTCATCATTTAATGTAGCCATAACTCCATTGTATTCATTATGAATCTTCTGTAGAGCTGTTACTTTGTACTCTCTATTAACCTCTAACTCAGACATTTTTTTGACATTCAATTTGCTCTCCATTTCAGCAACATTATTTAATTGTTGCTCCATTTCTATTGAATGCTGTTTTTCTACAAACATTTTAACTTCAAGCAAATAAATATGTATAAAATATAATACTAATTATCAATGTATTATTATTAAATTGCTTTCTTACCTTTCCTTACATTCTTGATATTCGAATGATAAATTTTCAGAAAAACTTCTCGTTTATATAGGGATAAATACAATAGAATAGTAGAAGGAGTACCTATTCAAATGACACGTATTTAGAGTCAGCAATTCTCACGTGCATATTAATTTTTTGCAATTAATATTTATTTTTTATCATTAACAATTAAATACTACGACAGCATTTTATTAGTTTATATTTGAAAATTCCACGTATCAAGAGTCAGCTAATTTCTTTGCAAAGTTGTATTTATATATACATGGGTCGATTTGAAAAAATATAACACGTATGGAGAGTCAGCAATTTTTTTTTTGCAAAATTGTATTTTAAAAATATTTATATATGGGACATGAAACGTGAGAAGTCCTACAAATAACCTTCGATAGCTCAGTTGGTAGAGCACTGGACTGTAATTGCATATTGTTATAAACAATTTAAAAAGTTATCCATTGGTCGTTGGTTCGAACCCAGCTCGAAAGAATGTTTTTTTTGTTATTGAATGAGACAGGACATGAGACATGAGACTTGAGACTTGAGCTATGCCCCAGGACATGGGACACGATAAATCGCATGTTAAAATAACAAAATTTAATTTTTCCGGTCAAGTCTGTTTTACCGACACATGGAGATTGAGAATTCAAACCATAAAATGATATGTGGGACATAAGACATGAGACATGGGGCATGGGACATGAGAAATCGCACGTTAAAATAAGAAAATTTTTTCAAATCTGTATTACTGACACATGACAATTAGGATTTTACACCATCAAATGACAAATTTCTTTACCATCTCTGCATTATCAACAACTGGGATTATAAATCACAAATTTCTTTACCATCTCTGTTTTACTGACCGAGTTGCAGTCCCCGTCCCCTCGCCGATCTACGTTTTTTCGACCTCCCTCTGGTCTAGAACGCCTATAGATACACTACTGTCACCATTTTCGCTAGGGCAATTAACAAGGAAAAGTAGATAAGATCATTTATTCCACCCTGATGGATTATTACAGGTATTGTAGGAAATGCCAACGTCTGGTTGGGAAGGAAGGTAAAACTGTCCAAATCGCTGAGACGATTTTACTCAAAAGGAAATACCATGGTCGCCTTACCGAGCAGATGACAAAAACCGATCTGCGTTTGTACTACGAGAAAAATGAAGAAAGATTATTTTTCGTGGTTCAGGCAAAGAGCAAAGCAGAGTTTTGCATAGACCGTGCAAAACAGTATTCCGGAGTGAAAATTATTTAAACCCGAGACTGTAGAATTTACAAATCATAGTAAATGGGACTACGTTGATAAGACCAATCTGATCAATACTATAAATGATTTGGAAAACAAAAATGAGTTGCAGGAAAACCATTTCTTTACAGAAGGTCAACAAAGCCTTTCCACCACTATATGCCGGCTTTGGAAAAACTTTGGAAGCGTGACGTCGGTTCGCAAACCATGCAATTTTTATTGGATATAATTAAAGTATACCCAGGGATAATAAATGAAGAAAGAATAGAATGATTATCACTATGGGTATTTGATTAACCCACACCTGAGTCAAGAAAAATACGTTTAATTGTTATCTGGTCAGCTGTTTTTGTACTTTCCTTAATTTCTACCTTACTTTTTTGTTTGACCTTCTTATATCAGTCATAAAATTTTGTCGCCACGTAAATCGTACAGTTGCTGCAAGTTGAATATTACTGACAACGATGAGTTCATATTACCGATAATAACAAAAAAACACGTCAGCTTCAACACAACAATGATGAATCAACAAAATGTGAAATCAAAACCAACAGCATCAGCAGACTCACTTGTTTAAAAAATTAATGAAAAACAGCTGAATTAATTATATCATTCAGCTGTTTTTCATCAGTTTAAGTAAAAAAGTATGGTAGAGAAGAAATTTCGATATCTCGAATATTTTTCGAGATATCAAGATTACAAGATCAGTTCTAGGTCCCAAGTCATTCACCATCTATCTAAATGATGTTCCTAGTTATCCTCGAACAAAATTTGTGGTTTCTACAACAACATCAGCAGGCTCACATGTTAAAAAAATTGATGAAAAACAGATAAATTAATTAATTTAAAAAATGGCAAAAGGAATGCCAACGGCACGTGGTGTTCCCAAGCGGTTTTTTTTTTTTTTTTTAATAAAGTTTATTTTTTCTTTGGAGTAATACATGTTTGTTTCAGAGGTGAAAATGTAACTTAAATAAAAACCTTACATTAATTATATTGAGATAGAATTGTCCTTGATGACTTCTTCTTTGCTCCATCTGTTTATTTGCAAAAATATTTCGGATTATTCCTTTCGCTTTGTTTTATTTGAATTTAAAAAAGAAACAGAAGATTCTAATTATAATGTGGATGTATTGAAAAATTAATTGCTTCTAGTTGATCTAGAGCAAGATGTTAATAAAAACAATACCTTTCATCTCTTTATATTAAATTTAACTTAAAACTAGATACTATTTTTCTATTTACAATATTTACAAAAGAGAGGACTAGTGGTAGGATAAGGGAAGAAGGAGTAGGTGATATGTTGTTGCGTGGTATCAGTCTCTTCCTGATGTTGGTAGACATCTTATTTGGATAATTTCAGCAGTCTTGTCTTCAGCTTGTCAATATGTTTAGCACTGTGTGTTAACCACCAGTATTTCTTTTGATAATATTCTATGATGATCGGTATTTAAATTTTTCAGCATTTAGCTGTAATACATCATTGTAGGTCCATGTTATTTTTTTGTTTCTGCTGTGTCTTGACCAGTGATATATAACTGGAATATTGTTTTCATCTTGAATCAAGCCATCTGTGTCACAATTGATGAAATCTTGCGGAGTTAGATAACCACTGTTTCTTCTCTTTTCATAGCTACCAATGTCTGGTGTTGCTAATCTTAATATGACTTTATTTTCAATTTTTCTCATATTTGCTAGATAATCTCTAGTTAGTTTTATGGTAAAACAGTCGATACGTGGTATCTGAGCTCTCTCGTATAATATTTCATTACTGATTCTTTTTGTTATGTCATGTTCTTTTTTGAAGTTGATGTTAGTACATGTGCGTAGACATCTTCGTTCAAACTTTCTGATTTCTTCGATTACTGTAGAACTTGTATTCCACCACACTGGGCAGGCGTAAGTAATAATTGGTCTTACTAACAGTTGATAGCAGATTAGTTTAGCAATTTTTGATAGTTTTTTATTGAAAAATATATTTGAGTTTGCTCTGAATGCATGGGTTGCTTAGTTGTTTTTAGGTGTTCATCGAGTCTGATCATCTCATCAATATTGACACCAAGATACTTAACAGTTTTGCAATGTGGTATTGCTGATCTTGTTGAGGTACCAGGTTTATTTGCATAGACTGTAATCGTATGTCTTTTTGATCTGTTTACAGTGTTTACCGTTCTGTAAGATCTTCTAAACAGAATTGTTTGACATTTATCTGGATTGATGCGAAGGTTCCAAGTCATATAATTATCATTAATGTTATTCATTAAATGTGTTAACTTTGTTTCAATTACATCTGGTCTCTTATCGGCTACATATATAATCAGATCGTCAGCAAATGCGATGCTGTGAGTCATGTTACCAGGTACATTTAATTCAAATAAGTTTATTATTTCAGCATTAAATATGCTAAATAATATTGGAGAATTAACAGTTCCCTGTTGTAAACCTTCTTCAATTTTAAATGTTAGTGATGATTTATTTATACCATCGTGCACTACAAACTTTTTATTTGATATCATACTTTTTATCATGAGCGTTAAATGTTTTGGGAATTTTGCATTATTCAATTTATACAATAAACCATCTAGCCATATACTGTCAAATGCTTTCTCCAGGTCAATCAAGAGAGCACCTACCATTTTATTATCATGGAGATATTCATTTGTATCAGACAGTAATTTGTGTAGTGCATGTACAGTTCCATGTTTGTCTCTAAATCCAAACTGATTGTCGGGTATTATATTATTGTTATTACAAAAGTTAGAGATGATTGATTGATGATTTCTAAAAACTTTACTTATTGCTGGAGTAAGTGTAATTGGTCTGTAACTGGTAGGTTTGCTTGATCTTTGTCTTTTTAAGTATTGGTATAACGTGCCCTAATTTCCAGTGATCTGGGAAGTAAAAGTTAAGTACATTGTTGAACAAAACATAATATTTTATTATTGTTTTTGGTAGGTGTTTCAGCACTATTGGTGGTATTGCATCAGGGCCTGAAGATGACTTATTTGGTAGTTTTTTCAAAATATTTTCAACTTGCTGTCCATTACAAAAGTATTTAAAACTTACTGGTGTCTTGTTTAAGTTTGTTGTTTTATTATTTATAATAACAGGATTTGTTGATTTATTCTTTTTGTTGAATGATGTTACCGTGATGTTATTTATTCTGTTGTTGTAGAACTCGTGATTTAATATTTCAGCGTATTCATTGATGGTTGATGTCAAGGTTGGTACTTTATTAAAATGCCTTGGCGAATTGATCATCTCATAGAAAGCGCCAATTGCATTCAATTTTTCAACTTTGTCTGTGAAAGTATATTCATTGTTAATTTTAATTGTTTTTGATAGATCAACATTCATTTTATCAAGTAAGGTTTTTTCATTTTCATCAATAGAGATAGTTTGTATGATATTGTTTTTTTTTTCTTGAAAGA
Organism: Aphidius gifuensis; assembly: GCF_014905175.1. Taxonomy (NCBI): domain Eukaryota; kingdom Metazoa; phylum Arthropoda; class Insecta; order Hymenoptera; family Braconidae; genus Aphidius; species Aphidius gifuensis. Next base: position 10,508,521 of record NC_057793.1, read on the forward strand.
TTTTTTTCATGTCTGGAAAAAATGTGTTTCCATCTCTGTGATTGATCATTCTTATTTTGTTTATCAATACTTGTTATTAGCTTTATCAATTTCACTTTTAAGTAATCTTTTGTTTCATTAATTGTTTTATAAGTTTTTAACTGTTTTACCTTTGTCATTAGTATTGTTTTCCTCCAAAATCTTAATAACTTTTGTAACTGTTGTTTTTCTTTTAATAACTGTTTTGTTTTTGTATTTGTGTATATATTAGTACAGTTTTGCTCGTAATGTTTTGGCACTATTTTATCAATTGAATTTTTGATGATTGTTTCTAGTTGTAATACGTGTTTATCTATTTCATCTAGAGATAAATTACGATTTGATGGAGGAGGACATATATGCTGAAGCTAAATGTTTTGTAAATTTATTCCATTTAGTCTTTTTAAACATCGGTCTATTATCAATAGAATTAACGAGTAAGTTGTTGTTCATATCATTTGGTAAGTGGACTGTAAATGAAATCGCCTTGTGATCACTATCATAGTCAAGTGTTTGTATTTTGTCATTATTATCAGTATCAATTTCAAGACGTTTATCAGCTAGACATATGTCAATGTAAGAACCAGATGCTGGTCGAGATGGTTCTGATGTTGTGTATATTTTCGTTTTATACTTGATTCCGTCTTGATTTTCCCATTTAGCCAATAGAGCTCCTTTAGTGTTGGTGCATTTGTCACCCCAATCTGTTCTTCTAGAATTTAGGTCACCTGCCATAATAAAATAATTATGCCTGTGATCTAAGCTCAATCCTTCAAATAATTTATTTATTTCATCAGTGTAAACGGTTCTGTTTACATGATTAGCATATACTGAAAAATTTAACATTCATTTTGTTTGTTATTTCAATTATGGTGTATTCTATTATTTCATTGTTTAATGATGATGGTTTTGTAATAATTTTGTAGTCAAATTTTTTCTTGATCATGATAGCAGTACCACCACTTTGTTTGGATTTTGGTCTGTCTGTTCTGATAAAATTATAGTCTTTAAATTCTAATTTGTGTTTGATATTTAATTTAGTTTCTGAAATGAGTAATACATCATGATTGTATTTTTCGGTAAAATTTACTAGCTCCATTCTTCTTGCTTTTTGTGATGATGGAGTTTGCGTTTAATGCAGCTATATTTATTTTTCAAGTTTTAGTGTTTTACTAAATTGTTTATTATTAATTTGTTTGTTGTTTGAAGTTTTTTTATTCATATTGTAATGGTTGATTTTCAAGTTTATCTTCGAGCTCATTTAGTTTGGCTGTTATTTTGCTCATCATTTTATTTATTGTTATAGTACATAATTCTTCAATTTTGTCATAAATTTGTTTTACCCAGTAAGGAGCTTTATCATTATTGTAATGTTCTTGCTCATTGCCAGATAAGTAATTATTGTTTTGATTTTGTGGTTGATGTGTTTGACGTACTAGTTTTGGGTACCTTTGTTCGTATTCTTGTTGTGGTTGTTGTCTTTGTTGTATTTGATTTTGGTTGTTGTTGATGTAGTTGTTACTGAATGCATTTGCATATGTTACATTTTTTGTGTATCTGTTTATTTTTCTATTTTTAGTTGTGTGATATTTTTATTTATTTTTATTTGGTCGTTAATTGATTTTTGCTAGTTTTATGTAATCACAACCATGATATGAAGCAGGGTGCCCTTTTTTACAGTTAGCACAGAATAATGATGATTTATTAGATTCATTTGTAATTTTACAACCACCAATTTCATGTGATTGTCCACATTTAACACAGCGATAGGCCAGATTGCAGTTAGAACTGGCATGACCTACTCGTTGACATCTTTTGCATTGGAATATATTTGATTTTCTCAACTTTTCCCATTTTACAGGTTGGTATGCTACTGTTTTTATTTTGGTAAGAGGTTCAGTTGGTTGATCAGCCTGGATCTGTATAATATGATGATAAGTATTGGGGTATTTTTTATTAAAATTAACTTTGGTTATTTTGGTTATTATTGTTTGGTTGTCAACAGCTGCTTTCAACTCTTCCAATATTTCTGCTTCACTGAAGTTTCCATCATTGACTCCTTTGAGGACTAAGTTCTTTGGTCGTAATTCTCTTGGAGTGTACGAAAAAAATGGAATTTGTTTTTTTTGTAATACTTCTTTACACTTTGAGTGTGTTTTAGTATTTTTTGTTGTGATTGTTAGGTCATCATTGACTTTACGAAAAGTAATTTCATCTTTTAATATGCCACTGTCAGAACATGCTTTAGCAAGTTCTTTGATGTTGTTGTAGCCCATCACTTCAATAGGCGGTGGTCTTATTTCTTTTCTTGTTGTTGGTGCATTTGTTTTCTTTTTTTCATTATTATTTGTATTTTCAACAGCTGTATCAGTTGTTGTATCTGTCTCCATGTCTTGTGTATTAATATCAAGTGGTTCATATTGATTCATATGATTTGGGATAGCTTCGTCATCAATATCAGGTTTACGTGCTTTTTTTGTTTTTCTTGGTGATGTGAATCCATCACTATCGACCAAGGTCAACTTACGTCTTGTTGAGTTTGATTGCCCAGCTGTTATTTCTGCATCTTGACTTGTTTTGGACCTTTCTTTTTCAAGAAGTGCTTTTATGATTTCTTGGTCTTTTCGAGCGGAGTACGGTCTTCTTGCAGATGTCTCTAATATTTTTTTTATTGCTTGACTACTAATTTTATTGTTCATGAAACTGTTGTTAGCCATTGTGAGGTTATGTCCTCTGGGACAGCCCTCGGCTATATCAAATGTAGGTCTTTCACTTATTGTTTTTGTTTTTTTTATCACGTTTAACGAAAATTAAACTTATTTAAAACTAATTGAAGCATAAATTAATAAAATGTTTGTTGTTTTTCACTCACTATTAATTAATTTATTGATGCAAAAAAATAATGCCAACGGCACGTGGTGTTCCCAAGCGGTCACCCATCCAAGTACTAACCACGCTCAGCCTTGCTTAACTTCAGTGATCGGACGAGAACTGGTGTACTCAAGCCGATATGGTCGTTGGCGAATATAAAAATCTGGATTTTAGTTTTCTCTAACTTGTATACTTTGTCTTCGCTCTAACTTTGTTTTTTTTTTCTATTATTACGGTGTTTTTTTAGTAGTAAACTTTGTAGAAAAAAATTTGAAATTAAAATGGAAATCGTTCCTAAAATACGCAATATTTTTCTTTAAAAAAAAAATTCTGGATTCCAATCAATATAAATTCTTTTTTCCTATATATTTTATTTTAAAGAGATGCCATGCACTCAATAAATTACTCATTAACAACACATGTGTATTTCATGATCAAAATTTTAAAAAATTGCTTTCTATGCAATTATCACTCCAAATTTTTAAATTTTTCCTTCGATAAAAAACTTTTTCAGTCATGAGAATTTTTTTATCTGTGTATAGGTTTAGAAAAAACATGATTTCAAATAAAACAATAATGGCAATATTTTTATAAAACAAAAATATTTCATTGTGTTAATTTCTTTTAATTATTTAAATAATTGAATAATGTTGCTATTTTTTTTCACTCAAGAATTTTATGTTATCACTAAGTGCATAAGTGATAAATCAATCTGTAAATTTTCCTGTTGTTTCTACGAGTTATATATTGTACAAGGTAGAAGTTCAAAAGGTTAGTCAAGATAACAAGTGACTTATTTAGCATGCAAACAGTGATGAAAATATCGTGATGTGCAAAATGAGAATCTAAGTTAAATCAAGGTATGAAAACGAAGACTAAAATAACATAAAAATAAAAAAATAAGAATATAAAGTAAATAGTCTTCCTTTTTTTTTTTTTTTTTTTTTTTTGTCTGGTGTGTATGTCGAGGTCAACAATATACATTCGAATAGATCTCATATGTAATAGTCTACAGAATTGATGTAAAAGAAAAAAATAAAAACGGTAGAAATTAAAATATATTCGAGAGATATTCAAAAATGAGGCAGATAAACGATTCCATGCAAAAAGTGCATGCAACGTAAGATGGATATCCAGCTAGTGGTTTATCATGGCTCCACGTAAAGAGCATTGTGGCTGCTGCATAATATTAACATTAGCAAGGATTAGTAGGCTGCTCGATCCACCAATGGTTGTGGCAAATTGTATCAAACTATCTTACAACTCTTTAACATCTCCTTACACAAAAATAAACATTACAATGTATACAAAATATACAGAAATCTCTTGCATTCATTACTGAAATTTCAGAATTCAGAGGCCTTTGGTTTGGTTTTAAATTTTTTTTTTTTTTTATAAAACAATTTCCTTTTTGCATTAGTAGAATTATACATTTAATTGTGACGATTTTATAGCGTACGATTTCCAATAATACTCAGTGATTTTATTTGAACTACTGACTCTTATTTTATTTTTTTTAAATTAATGTTGTTTAGATAGATATTTTTATAATAATAATAATAATAATAATATAAATATGCCGCTGTCTAATATAATTCTTTGAAAATGATAATGTCTAAGATTGAGTAATTTAGCTGTTCGCTGCTCGATAATAATTATAAATTATATAGGAAATTAATTTATCACCTTGGTGATAAATTCACTAACAATTTTTATCATAGAAGATTTTTTATAAATATGACATTGGTCGTTTTAGTGTGATAAAAATAAAAATTAGATACAGAACAGTTCATGTGCATTTCAAGGCACTTGCAAGTGTTCATGACAACGATTTTTTTAAGCTTCATTTTATAAACATTTACATTATTTAAGATGTCAATCAATAAATTATTTCTTTTAATTATTGTTGACTCAATCACAACTTGTATTAATTATGCAAATGCTAATTATCAGAAACAGTAAACAAAGCAATTAAAAATAAATATCATATAAAACTATAATATAATAAACTCGATCAGCAAAAATTGGTTTAGGAATTCATTATACTCGATAGGTTGCTTTAAATATTTTCTGGGAAACGTTATCAAAATATTTATAGAATGTATATATAATGTATTAGGAAGGTCATGTATAGTGACTAAACACAATTTTAATGGTATTTTTTTAATTTAGGAAGATTTTAAATTGTTTTTGTAAAACAGAAATAGAACGTTTTGTGTTCGTAACAAATATAATTTGATCTGTTTTGTATTACATGTTTCACGAGTCTCAAAAACTTTGTCCAAATTCCATTTGAACAGTTTTTGTTTAATTAAAAAGAAACACATTTTTGGCGTGCTTAGATTGTATTTAAAATCAGTAGAAAAAATAAGAAAGAACAGCTGTACTTATATTTTAAAAGTGATATAGATTGTTTATTTTGAAAGTAGTTGAAAAAATTAATTTCCAGAAAATTATAAATAATGGCATGTGTTTTTTAAAAAAGCTCTAATTTAAAAATAAAATATTTTATCAATATATATAGTGTTTAGGCTGTAAACTTGGCGACAAGTACTTGAGATAATTAACAATAATATGTACCTGAAACATTGATTAGAAAATAAATAAATAAATCATTTAGTCATTATATGCACAAAAAATTAAAAAAAAACATTGTAAAAATATTTTATACAAGTAAATAATTTTTAAATTATATATTCGATTATACACTATTTGAAATAAAAATTAAATCCAATAAATTTTAAGAATAAACAAAAATAATAATTTATGTATTTTTACAAAAATTAATAATTAATGTGTAAGAAGAATATTTTTACAACTTGATATAAAAAAATTAAAAGATAAAATTAAACTCATTATATATAAGTCATGAATAATCTTGGTATTTTTCCAATCATCAAATCAAAGTCACTAGTCTGTCATGATAACGATTATAAGAGTGCAAGTGCATGTAAAAAATATAACCTATATTTTAATCCCCAGTGTATGCAGGTGCCTTTTAATATTAATTATATGGTGACTACTTGTTTCTTTTTTTTTCTTTTATTAGTTTTAATTATTATAATTAATATTTCATTTTTTTTTATTCTTTGACTAAAGTGTAATTGATCAGGCTTATGCATTTATATTTATATGCTTTTAATCCATTTTTTTTTTAAATCCTTTAGAATGCAATTAACTTGATGGCAATCGTTTAATGCTTATCTCAAGAAATTTCGTTTCACTGCGGGATCCGATTTTGGGTGGCTGAAATTTACAAGAGACATATATATATAAAGGTGTGCACAAGCAAAATATAAAGACCGCCGGAATGCATGCATCAATGCCACATTAAGAAAATATATGCGGCAAATTCATAAAAATAGATAGATTCAAAATCCTATTCAATAATTATAATAATAATAATATGGAATTAAAAAAAATTTGTTTGATTATTACTTATTATCACTATTCCGATGTGAACTTTTTTGATGATGTGTGTAAACCCCTGGTGAAAACGATTCTCCAAATGATATTTTTCCGTCAAGAAATTACGGACCGATTTCTTTGGAAAATATTTAGAAAAACTCTTCCAGCTATGTCTATTGTCTCTAAATGAGCCAACTTTTGTGTAATTTGTAAAAATATATTTTTACAAAGCATGTACAAGCCATGAGAGGTCAAACTTTTGACTAATATTCTACTGTTCTTAAAACAGAAAAAAAAATAATTTTATAAAGTAGTTTATGATAACATTGCATTCAATAAATTTTTTTTGTTAGATTGATAATTAATAATGTAAAGTATACAATGAACAGAGAACTATTACCCACCATGCAATGTTTGACTGAAAAATTGCAAAATGTTACATATACGCAAATGGTGAGCAAGTTGCTACCCACATATATATATCTACTTGGAAAACAACACGACGTCGACTTGTTTATGCGCTTGGTTGACCACTTGCCCCTGCTGGCGGCCCAACTAAATCACACCCCGCGGATTTTATATTAAAACAAATAATTAATTCAGATGCTTTAGCCCCTCGGGTGGTCCTGCTTTCTTCTTATTTTTAATCTCTGTCCATTATATTACAATATATATACATATATATATACATATATATATTTCAATACACATGACATACACACGCGGTATATTGCATGCAGCCATATTGCACTTTTGTGTGTTGTCTCTTATTCGTAGACCTCGGATACATTTTTATTTTTTTTTTCTTAAACATCGAAAAATACAATTACCACTCATAAATATATTAGCATCATCTTTTTTTTATTTTTTTTGTCAAAATAAAATTATTCAAACAATTGTAAAATAAATATTAATTATTCAATGCTGTTTCACTTTTTTAAATTTATTATTATCTTAACTCTAAATATTTATTTTTTCTTTTTCGTTGTTTTTTTTTTCTTTTTTTTTCATTACAGTTTATATCTTTAGTATTTGTGAACTATACATAAAAGATGAAAAAGCAAGTTCTTGAAACAACTTTTACAAAGATCCATACAACCCTTTTACTCACAAGCTCATAGTAATTAATGCTCGAAAGAAAGCAAGTTCAAACTCATCAAACTTTTACTCATTTATAAAATGAAATATTATCCATTTTGCTAAATAATAATTAGATTAAATATAATTATTTAAATAATGTATATAATAATAAATTATTAACAAAGCGAATGTTAGCATTTATTTTTTTTTTTAAATAAATTTTCTTCATAATGATTAGGCCAAATGAATATTCAAGTTTTACAACAGTAAAAGCCTTAACATGGCGAGGGAATAATCAAGTGTTGGATGAATTGCAAGTTTATGATGTATCTACCCTCGTTAGTGAAAATTCACGACTCGTATATATGACAGTTGTCAGTTGTCATCATCATATAAATGCAATATATAAATATACAACGTTAAAAAAAAAAAAAAAAAAGCAAATATAAATAACAAACAAAAAAATAACCAAAAGAAAAATAAATATTATGTTTTTTTTTTCTGTTGGTCGACGGAAGTGGTGAATTTTTTTATCTGTCGCGGCAAGGATGATATACAAAGAACACACGTCTGCATGCCCACACGCACACACAATTCCGCGAGCGATAAACGACGACTTTTGCCTCATACAATGATGTTCAATGTGGCGTGACGGAATGATGCGTTGTGGATACCGCCCGTTGGGCAATGCCAGATCCTATGGTTTATATGTATATAAACACTCTCTGTACTCTCTCGCATCGTTTCACCCTGTGTCATTAACCACCACTGTTGACACTGCTTCATAAATGCTTCCATCCACCATCAAAGGACAGACTAAACCATTCTTATCATCATTTTCATTGCCATTAAATAAAAAATAAATGTGTTTTTGTTTTATTTTTTTTACGTAAAGATGTAATAATAATAATAGCAATTTTACTCTTAGGTAAGTGGACAAGTAAATGATTAAATGAATATTTAAACATTTCTTATAACTTTTGCGGAAAAGAAAAATTATTTTTTAAATTTATAAGATTATCTCATCAAAAATAAAATATAATTCATATATATATATGAATAATATATATGACTAACTAATTAAGGTGACTCTATATGCAAAATAATAATTCATATAACTAATTATTGTTTTGGCTACTTTGATAATTTTTTTTCTATACGAAATTATAGTTGCAATAGAAATTTTATGAGCAGATTAAGACTCAAGAGAAAAATAATCTGTCAATAAAATTTTGAGTCTTTTTTTGAAACCCTCGCTGAATTTTGATGGTGAGTGTTTCTGGTGGCACAGGGAAACACTCATTTAAACACTCGCTTTCGTTAAAAGACGCAAAAATTTTATCCCGGGTCTTGAAATAATTATTAATAATATTGAGTTGATTAACATTTCCGACAATAATAAAAATAATAATAATAATAAATGGTAAATAAAAAATCAATAATAAATCTATTATAATACGTTATGAAAATAACATATATAATTTTTTTCTAAATAAATTTATGAAAATATATTCATAGCTGTGTGAATTTATGGTTTTTATATATATATAAGTGAAGAAAAAACATTCTTGAATGTCATAAAAATCAATTGAAAAACGAAAAAAAAATTAAACAAGTTTTGAGAAGTTGCATAATATTTTTCATCGATGATTGATCAATGAACATAATGTCAACAAAAAAAAGTAAATAATTTTTTTGATAGTGAAAGATAATAAAACAAATAAGAAAATTGTAAAAAAATGATGCAGCTATATATATGTACATGAAATAAAAGATGATGTTTATAGTGTATACAAGTTGAGTATAGAGTACAAAGATGAGCTGAGTAAAAGGTGTTGTATGTTTGTGAGGATAAAAACAGAGGGTTAATGTATATATACTGGTAGCCCAAGAGAGTATCGACCCGTTGCCTACATGTACAATGTACATACATGCATACACAAAAGTACTCCGATTGCTCCACAACCGTCTGGATGACACTGTTGATCAAGGATCACCTAGAGGTCTTTATGTCCTTGTTCCTTTCTTCAAACTTGGTAAATCAATTTTTTACCATCAGAAATTAATCCACGACGAATTTATGCGATCGCACTCGAGTATTAATTAATATTCCTGATCATTGATGTCTGTGTTCCAAGTGACCTGACTGCAGCTTTGAGTTTGGCAAATACCTGTATGAAATATAAACAAATAAATAAATTAATCAAATCCTTTAACGATCTAATCCAGTTTTAGTTTTCTTTGAAATTTTTCGATTTTCATATTTTTCTTTGAATTTGTCTTTGAGTACAGGTCTCAATAGTTTTTTGAGTATTTTTTATATTCCTCTCAATTGATTGATCTTTTTTAAATAGTTCAAGACGATACTTAGTAACTGTTACATAATTAAGATCATTTAATTTGAATCTTTTATCAGGATTTTTTTCTTTTACTAAATTATCATTTGTTTTCAATAATAATTCATATTGTTATGTCAATTTTTGTATTTTTTCTTCGTACCAGAAAAATAGTACAAACAACTGATAATTTATAGATTCATCAGTACAACACATTCAGAGTAATAAGTATATATCTAAAAATCTCAACATATAATTTGTCAAAACATTAATGAAAAAATTACAAAGTTAAATTATTTATTAAAATTATTATTTTTTTTTGTTTTTAGAATTTAATAGCAATGACGAATGTAACCATGCTCCCGGTGCAACTTGGACAGTTATGTTAATACACCTCAATTGGTGGTCCAGGCATTTGACGAGTAACGACTTGTATTTAAATACCATCATATATATACAAGCTGTCTCATTCTCATTTCTAATTCAGCTATCAATAATAAAGTAAATGTTTTTTATTTTATTATATTAATATATTATAAATAAAAATAAATGAAATTTCTATTTATATAATTGCATAATTATTGTATTCAATCATGTGATTTATCAAAAAATATATTTCATTGTGTCTGAAGAGATGAAAGTATATTTCATCTATATTATTTTAATTATATAAATAGAGACATTATTTTCATAATGATGACGCTGATGATGATGCAATTTTTATGAAAAAAAAAATTAAATTATATGACAGATATAAGTGGGGTGTGGCTATGTAAACATATGTAGCTATTCAGCTTCCTATTCAGTAGTGTTGAGAATATTGTACCTCCTTCTGTTAAACCATAACTGTTCTACTGTACAGGCGCACCAGCAATATAGAGATAACAATTGATTGCCCGAGGGAAAACTGTGACTCGCCCGCGCATTTACTGTTTCAATATACATTTATAGTAGCAAAAGCACAGTGATAATTTAACATAAACATAGCTTCAAACGATCTTTGCTAATATATAAATGGAGGATCAAGCAAGCGCATTACGAATCAGAGGTACAAATAGTACAATGCGGTCCTGCCCTCGCATTGTCATCGGTTAACCAGTGCCCATGCGTCGATAGCATTGTTTTACTGAAATGGGCGTTACTAAATTTATTTATTTACCATTTGATAAACAATCAAAAATTGTTTTTCATATTTAAATAAAATGATTATTATTATAAAATTAATTTTACTCTGAGTTTTCATAATAATAAAATTCAAATACAAATTATTTTTTCACAAGTCTTTTATATATAATTTAATATGCTTATTGATTTGAAACACGTTATCAAAATATTTTTAAATTAAATTTATTTTAGCTAGCATTTAAAATCATTGTTTTCTCATGTCTTTCCATGGCAATTTTTTTAATTCTTTCCCAAAACATTGGATAAGGATGTATAGTACGTATAAAATCATTTCTTCCTAATTTATATAATTCACATGTTTCAATTGCAATAACAGTTGCAACTCTTTTTTCATTAGGCATAACTAATGCAATTTCACCAAAATGTGAACCATCAACAAGATGACATATTTCTTTTCCAGAATCCGTATATACTGCAACTGTACCAGTTGCAATAAAATACATACAATCACCTGGTTCATTTGCTTTAATAATAACATCATTAGTTAAAAATATTTCTGATTTTAATAATGTTACTATTCTTGTCAATAATGATACAGATAAATTATTAAAAAATGTTGCATTTTCAACTAATTTTCTACATGAATGCATAGCTATTTCCATTTTCATTTGTGATGATATTGTATTTAATATTTCTGTTTCATTAAAATAATAACCTTGATAACGAAATTCATAATATGTTAAATATCTTTTTTGTAAATATTTTGATAATTGTTCATGGCTCATATTTTTTTTAACTTGTCTAATTAATGTTTGATATTTTAATTTTGAGCTATTATCACTTTTAAATAATTGCATTGTATGTCCAATAATATAACAAAGTAATATACAACTAAATATTTGTATTAATATTGCAACTAATTGATCCTCAACAGCATTTGGTTCTTTTGATAAAAATCCAGATCTTGTTAATATTGCAATTGATCTCATTAAACATGTCCAGTATTTTTTTTGATTATCACTTGACCACAAATGATCATTATCAACAGTCCATGATGATCTTAATTCATTATCTGATTGTCCAGAATATTCTGACATAACAGCAACTGGAATAATCCAAGTTATACATGCTAACCAATGAAGACAAATTACTAAAAGTGGTGATAATGTAAAAATTGAAAATAATCTTCTTGGAACATTATATGTCTCAGCAACATGTGATATATATGTGTGCAATGAAAATATTCTAAATACATGAATCATACTTAATAATTCACGTGTTACAATTGATTCATTCCAATTAAATATAAATAATAAATCAGTTGGAAATGATCCAAGAAAATCAGCAAAAAAAGTTCCATAAAAAATATAACGCTTTGTCATTAGTTTCCAATTTAAACAAACAATTCTTTGAGTATCATCAAAGTACCTTTTAAAAAATCATACAAATAAATAATTTAAATTTAAAAAGTTAATTAATATTTATTAAATTATTTCATTACCCAGTTGAAAAGTTTATGATAATGTCAATGCAATCAATAAATAAAGACCAATTTTTCATTATTGTCCAGGATTCAGTTGATGCTCTCAACATATCAAAAGCTGCATTATAAGGTATAAATAAAAAACTTGCAACAAGATTTAATACCATTATAAAATCCCACCAATAACTGAAATAACATAAACAAACAAATAAATGTTTAATAAATTTCTAACTTTTTAATTTGTATTGAAACCTGAATATGCTGAAAGGATGAATAATCCGAGTATGATTACGTAGATGATGTCGTCTTTCATAAATAATTGCACTACGATTTCGTAAATATCTGTGAGCTCTTGGATTCTTAATTGAAGCCAAAAATATTGATTTGTAAAAATTTAAAAACTTCATCCATCTTGTTTGAATTGGTAAAAAAAAAATTTGTTCTGTCTTTAAATCAATTTCACAATCATGATCAGCATACAACATTTTTTTTACTTTTTCCTATTTTTTTTTGTCTATCAAATCAATGCGTCAATTTGTATTTTTTTTTTTTAATAATCCAAACAAATGATAAGTTACTTTTTTATCTCTATAAGATAACAAAATATTTCTTGTTATCTTTTGGTGGAAAGTATACAACTGAAAATAAAATGTCGACTGTTGACAATTCTGCTGCTCTCTAGTAAATAATAATTTCTAGAGATATATATATAACCAATATGGCCGCACCTAGTTTTAAATTTATGACTATATAAAATTTTACAGTGGTGCCATCTAGTGTTATAACAATAACATTAGGCCCATTGGCTTCCATGGATTTTCAATTTTATCTGCGCAACAACCAATGCGCGTCACTTTGATGTCCTTCGCATTTTTTTTCTTCTACCTTGTCAAGTATCTCTTTCTCTATCTCACCCACAATTGTTGACGCTTTTCCACACCTTCTGTCGCGGAAACATAGGACCACTTCCCCATAGACATCACAACAGCATAAAAAAAAAAAAAAAAACGTAAAAAAAAAAAAAATTATACCGTTTTCTGTGTACTGTGTGAATTTTTTTTCTTAAAAATCAATTCGTCTTTATTTTCATCGCTATACATACAATAATATTCAAATAAACTCTGAGTTTGTGTGTTGCATTAATTGAACGTGTATACGTTAAGCATTTACGTTAAAAAAAGAAATGCCGAGTCTTTGAATTTATTAAGGTAGTATTTATTTTGTTATAAGTATATTCTAAAAAATATTATATTAGTTTTTTTTTTTTAATAATTTTTTTTTTTTTTTTTTAAAAGCTGTGCTCGCCATCTTTGGGCCACGGCTTTAGTGGATTTTTTTTCATGAGTTTTTTTTTTTTTTTTTTTTTCTTAATGCTTGAGATCTGCGGTTCTTGATGATTAACCTATAATTTCGTGTCTTTTCAGGGACACAGAATTTTTTATTAAAAAAGACAACCGTGATGACAGAAAAAATTATATATGAACAACATATTATTTCATCAACAATGTAAGTTATAAAATACAATTAAAAGTTTATTATTTATATAAAAAAATATATGTAAATAATTTTTGGAGTATTTTAAATAATGTGCAAGTGAATTTATTTATTTATGTTATTTTTTTGTTGGTTTGGAGCAGATGTTTGGTCAAGTACAAATAAAACAAGAGTATTCTGGCTCAGAAGATAATAGTCAGAATGGTACAAACGGTGTACAAACAGCACCAGAGTATACAGGATTTACAAATCAAGACGTTGAATATATGTATCGACAAATACCACAATTTTGGCAACAAAGTCAAATTCCAACGCTTCATATACCGGATGATATACCAAGCAAAAGTGATCATCAACCACGTTCAAGCATGTCTCATCAAACCTCGGTAAGAATATTTACATATTTTGTTAAAATTTAAATACAATTTTTTTTTTATATTAACAATGAAAAATATACATAAATAAATAATTATAAAAGTAGGTAAAATTATATGATAAATAATTACATTTAATAATTAAATTATTTGTTTATTTTTCATTTTAAATATCAAATAATAAATATAATATGTAAATAAATATTATTTTAGCAATCAGGACAACAAGCTTCATCACCAGCCTACCTTCCACAGCCTATATTTCAATTAAATAATCAAGCTGAAGTACAAGCAATGCTTCAACCATCTCAATCACGTCAACCTCAAGAAAATCAACAAGCACATTTAAGTTCACTAATCAACATTCATCAACAACGTTTACAAATAACTGAAAATAGTAGCAGCAGTAGTAGTACCATACGACCACAAACAAGTCCAACAAAACAAAATGGTCCTGGTAGGCCACCTAAAACAACAACAACAACATCAACAACAAATACAACAAGTAAAAAACTTAAATGTCAATGTGAAATATGTTTTAAAGAATTTGGTCATAAGAGTAATCTTTTTATTCATATGCGTACACACAATGGTGAAAGACCATATAAATGTGCACAGTGTGATAAATGTTTTACACACAGTGGAAATTTGGCAATACATATGCGAACTCATAGTGGTGAACGTCCTTATGCATGTCAAATATGTGGAAAAATGTTTAGTCATTCTGGTAATTTATCAACACATCTTCGTACACATTCTGGTGTTAAACCATATAAATGTAGTATATGTGGTAAAGAATTTCGTCATAGTGGAAATTTATCAATTCATGAAAGAATACATTCCGGTATTAAACCGTTTCATTGTAAAGTTTGTGGAAAAGAATTTTATCACAGTGGTAATTTAACAACACATATGAAAAAACATCCAATTGATAAAGACAATATCAAGTGTGATAGTGCTGAACAACAATTACAACATAATTCAAATGTTATGAGATTGGCAATTAATGCTGCTGCTGCTGCATCAGCATCATCATCATCTGATTCAATTATCAATGTTGGTAATCAATCAGATACAATGAACACTAAATCATCTGATGATGATATCAACAATACAACACCAACGACTCAAACATCCTCGTTTGTACCATCAACAAGTTAATGTTTTAATTTTTTTTTTTTTTCTCTTTATATCTCGAATATATATTTTAATTCTTTTTTTTTTTTTTTTTTTAAATTTTTTTCAACAAGAAAAAAAAATATGTCTTTTAATGTGCTGAATCTCCATAAAGACACAATTGTACTTAATTCCTCTTCCGTTAAATGAAATTTTTCCAATTTACAAGGAAATAAACTATAAGTGGAGAGAATGTGATATACTTTTTGGCTTTTTTTTTTTTTTTTTTTTTTTTTTTTTTTTATATACAGTTAATTATTGAGATTTGATGAGAAGAAAATAGTAACAATAATAATATGGACAACTTAAAGTGTGTGTGACCATTATATTGAAAATAAGATAACGTAAGATGAAAAAAAAAACAAAAAAAAAAAAAAAAAAATAGGAAAAAAAACGTAAAAAAGAAAAAAAAAAAAAAATTATAATGCAGAATTTAAGGATATATATTATATACATATTGATTAATTATGTACAAATTATTGTTTCTGTATCCAGCTCTCTATCCAGTGAAATGGCTTGATTTTTTTTTTTTTTTTTTTTTTGTTCATCTTAGAAAAGTATAAATATAGATTTAAAATATAATAATAACATCGATGAAGGATGATTATAGATAAATAATAATCGATGAATTTTAAAAATTTGTATAAAATAATAAGGAGGAAAAAAAAGAAAAAAAAAATCACAGAGGTTTAATTGGTGCTTTGATAAAAGTGAAAGCACAAACTTCTTAAATATATATTTTTTTTTTTTTTGCTTTTTATTAAGTGTTGAGCTAAAGCTAGTTATCAAGTTTTTTTAAACTTAAAAAAAAAAACCAGACAATTTTATATCGTACGTGTTAGTATTGTTTTTTTTTTGTTTTTTTTGTTTTAATATTGGAAGTAAGAAAAAGAGTCACATTTTCCCCTCGATATAGTTGGAATTTTTTTCTTTGTTTTAATAAATCCTTAAAGTATATACACACATTACTAATTTATAAATCAGCACGTTATTATGGCGCCAATGACAACGGGTGTCAGGGGTTTTTACGGTGTTGGTCTGTAACGAAAAACATATATGTATATGCCTTTCGCATTAGAACGTACATTCCTTTGGTGTTTACACACTCAGATTAATTCTGATTGCCGGATAGTTACGCTCAACATTAAATTTTAAATATTAAATTTTATTAAAACCCCAACAATTCATGGAGATCACACATACATATAAATGACAATTATTATTTGAGAAAAAAAAAAAAAAAAAGAGAAAATTTTTTTAATTAAAAATAAAAAGAGAATAATAATATGCCTCATTATTATTGATAGAATCATGTATGAATAAAAAAAAATTATTATGTTATTGATAAATTACAATTGATCATTTTTAAAGGAAATAAAGTATCAATATTTCAATTATACTTTGCAATATTTCCAGTTATTTAAGACAAAAAAAAAATATAAATATATGTATAAATAAATATTAAAGAAAAAAAAAAAAAATTTTTTTAATTAAATACGATATAAAAATAGATTGAAAGAAAAAAAACAAGACAAACAAAATAGATATAGTGTCATAAAAAAAAACGATTTTGTCGCGTGGCGTTTATTTATGACAACCTGTTGCTTCATAATCGTATACATTCATATTGACTAAATTTGTTGTCACATTGATAATAACATTTGATATGTTTGATAAAAATATTCAAGTAATATGAGATATAATTCATTAAACTTGTAAATTTATTTCAAATATTTCATTTAATTTATCTCTTATATTATTTTAACGAAAAAAAAAAAAAAAGCAATTTAAAATATTCCATATTTTTTCTTTTTAATGTTTACTGATATAATTATTTAACTATCAGTTTTTATACTATGAATTTTATTATTTCATTATATTCCAGCTTTTTACCAATAAATTTTTTTTTTTCTCTTCAAATAAGAAAAAAGTAAAAAATCAAAAATAATACAACCGTGTTTATAAAATTTACAAATTGAAATAAAAAATATTGTGAATAAACTTAAATAATAACTTAATATATTTATATGCATTATGTCACATGTTAAATCAGCTGATAATTCACATTTGATTCAGATAGCAAAGTGAATAAACTCGAATCAACTCGGTAACAAGGTTGAGAGAGTGAGCAACGCAACTATTTCTTTTTTTTTTTTTTTTATATATTTAATATTATTTATTTATTTATTTTTTGTTCATCTTTACTAGATTGCGTGTGCCTAAAAAAAAAAAGAACCAAATGGTATGATGTGCAGCAAAAATGAAATAAATAAGTGAAAAAAAAGGGCACAATTGCAATAAGGCAAACGAATTCTTGTAATGCCCCAGGGAGGTTACCAGGTATATACCAGTAGATATAAAAAAATAAATAAATTAATTCACCTCAGGCATATATATACATGTATACACATCGTGAAGACTCATCATTGAGTCTGGACCCGCACTCAAAGAAGAGTCCAGTGATGCTATTTTCAGCTCGACCAGTTTGCGTTACCTGGACGTGGTAAGTATAAAATAAATAAAAAAAAAAACCAACAGTACAAATCCAGCAAATGAAAATGAACAATATATATAAATTCTTTTAAATAATATAAATTGTTATATATTAATGGGGATTGTACATTATGTATGAGCAAATGAACAAGACAAGTAAATCATTTATCATTATAAAAAAAAAAAAAAATAATACAAATATTATTTAATTGGTTAATTAGTAGAAAAAAAAAATTGTTATGTATTTAAATTTTAATACCACATTTATATTTTTTTTTAGGGATGGACGTTTTCTATCTAAAGAAAATTATGAGGAATTTCGTTGTTGAAATTATCATTTGATTCGATATTTATTTAAAAAATACTCAACACAGGTAATTATGAAGATACAAAAAAATGATCTCCCAAAAATCACTAAATTCTAGAAAAATTATGTCGACATAAGTAAATGATAAAAACCATAAAAACACATTGGTAACTTTGTCTTTACATTTCACTAATATATAGTTTGAATTAATATAAAAAAAAAAATTAGTTTGTTTTAATATTTCTCGTTAATACTTTGATGGTGCATACGAGATTCGACTCAGTATACAAGAACTGTATATCTCAGGAATAAAACTTTTGACTAATATTGTGTGGGCCATCCTTAAATCAACAAAATAAATTCATGCAATTTTGAGTTAATCTTTAAATTAACTTTCGCATGAATAACAAGATGAATGGCATGAGTGCATATGAATTTTATTATGATAATAAAAAAAAAAAAAAGATGATAATTTTTATTTTTTATTATAAAGGAAGAAACGAGTTCTCTTTGATTGAGCATGGACCTTTGAGGTCGCAATTCTCCAAGAATAATATGGCTGACGATGGCTGATGTAAAGAAGAAGGAAAAAAAAATTTTAAAAAGGGGTATACATATAAAGATATTGGTAAAGAAGACAAGAAGCAATGGGGTCGTTGTGTTTCACGATCTTTGTGACTTGGTTCAGCAAAAAGACTGTTAGGCTTGATAGGACTGCAGACTCCGCAAGTGGATATACATATATATACATTGTAGGTATATATAGATATGTTTTTATGTACACACGAGTAACGAACCTGTAAAGAAAAACAGTCTGGTCTCAGTATAAAAAAAAAAAAAAAAATTAAACATTTTTTTAAAGTTGTTTACTACCTGGCTCAGTCTTGGAAGGTGGCGATAAATAACCGTGCTCGTGCCTTTTGCATCTTTTTATATTTTTTTCATTGGGAAACCAGGCTAAACTTAGCTTGTGCAATTCCTTCAAGGTATCATCATTATAATCTTCGTTTTCTTCTTCTTCTTCTTCTTCTTCACGTTCTTCTTCACCTTCATGATCATCATCATCTTCTTCATCCTCCTCCCCTTTTTTTTTTCTTTCATATTCTTCTTTATTCCTATAATTCTATATTGCTGGTAACTTGATTTTCATATAAAAAAAAAAAAAAAAATTACCGTATTATTATTCATTTTATTTATTTTATTTTTAGCTTTTAATTTACTTGCAAATAAAATATAAATATATACATATTTCTCTTTGCTTGATATTAAAACTGTAAAATTAAAATTTTTTATTTTGAGATTTATAGAAATTATATTGTTTTTTTTTTTTAAATACTGTATGTATTTAATGTATATGCAAAATGAAAATTTAAACTTTCTCTATACATGCGTATATATAGAGTATTTTTTTAACATAACTTTCTAGGATGAACAATTTGTACAGTTTATTTATAAACTTGTACCTGGGTATTACCGTAGATCATATAGAGTTAGAGTTCCCGTTTGAACAAAATAAAAAATAAAAATTGTTTTATTTGTTTTAATCTTGAATTTCTATAAATCAGTTAGCAATTATAGTTAATTTTTTTATTTTACAAAAACTATATGAAAAATTTTATATTTAAAAATAATAGTTTATTGTAATTTTGACAATTAATTACTCTATGTATTCTATGAAAGTGTTGAATATTTGTCAAGGACGTATTTATTAATAAATAACTATTTCGCACTTGTATGATATTTATATATATATATTTGTACGTAACGTGCTTAACTGCTTTTAAGATTTACTGGTTTTTTTAATGAAAATAAAAAAAATTGCAATGAGTACTAGCACGAGTTATTTAAATAGGAAAAATTTTAAGATTAAACCAGGTAATAAATTAACTTTAAAAATGTGTAATATTTTATATGCAAACCAACTGTTGTTCTTGTGTATAGGTGAGTTATGATTGTGTACATAAGCTATATCTATACATAAGATACAATGAATATATATATATCCACAGAGTCAAAATTTTTATCCAATCCTATACAGTTTTTATTCACGAATAAGTCACAAAAAGTTTATTGAAACACAACGACCTGCAGCGTGTCTTTACGAATATATTTATATGTTATACCTTGTAAGATTTTTTTTTACTTCTTCTTTACATTAGTTAATTTTTAGCCATATTTTTCTTGGAGAATTGTGTTGTCGAGGATGATGCTCAATTTTTAAATTATGTTTTTTTCTTTATAATAAAAATAAAAATTATCATGTTTTTTTTTATTTTTATTACCATAATAAAATTCATATGCAATTTCATGCCATTCATCTTGTATATGTTAAAAGTTAATTTAAAAAGATTAACTCAAAATTGCATGAATTTATTATGTATGATTTAAGGATGGTCCACACAATAGTCAAAGTTTTATTCCTGAGATATACGGTTATTAATAATAATAATATGATAGAACATCTAATATGACCATAATAATAATAATAATAATAATAATGATAAT
This sequence comes from Aphidius gifuensis, assembly GCF_014905175.1. Classification (NCBI taxonomy): domain Eukaryota; kingdom Metazoa; phylum Arthropoda; class Insecta; order Hymenoptera; family Braconidae; genus Aphidius; species Aphidius gifuensis. The sequence continues at coordinate 10,529,191 of NC_057793.1, forward strand.
AATGCTTTTGTAATTGGTCCTATACGAGATGATTCGCACTGAAAATTTTCCAAAGAAATTATACGAAGAAAATCAGAAAAAATATTTTTACCTAAGGGTATATTATAAATTAATTTTGTTGAACATTAAATTATATTCTATAGTTATATTGACTGTTTTTAAATAGAACTATAGAAAGAATGTTAATTCCAAGGATGCAAAACCTTAAAAAATAAATATAGATATAAAAAAATATTATCTAAATACCTAGATAAATGTATATGGCTTTTTTTTCTCCGACTTGTCATCGCCAAAAAATTAATTTTTTAATTTGTATATGATAGGAACAGTAAATTACAAAAAAATATTTATTTTGTAAATAATGATAACTTAAATTATAAATGTGATTTTATATTATTTTGTTTTTAATTTCATTATTTATTTATTTATTTATTTATTTTCAAAAATTCAACAGTAAATAAACTAGTTACAGAATTTTTCTAAGCGACTAAACTATGTTAATCTATTTACATAATTAACTAATTAATTGATTATTTAGTGTTAGTTTGTTCACTTATCATAAATATATATTTAATGAAACTCTATAATTATATTCAGCATGACCATGCAGTATTGTTTTAAACATCTTTACTGTATTGGCAATGAGAATTCTTATTGTACAACATTATATAATTCTTTTTAATTAATTATTTATTTTTATATCTACTGAATATATAATGATAACTTTATGATTTGAAGAATTTGTTTGAATATTGAAATTTGTATTTTAATTATTTATTTACAATTTCAACAATAAAAAAAATTTAAAATTTTTTTAGGATTTAGAAAGTGACAAAGATGATTTTAATATATATCTATAAATACATTTTAAATGTATAAAAACTAATTGCAGATAATTTTCATTTAAATATTTTTTAAATATCTTCCAGCTAAGAAATCATCCACTCATCGTTTTTTTTATCACCAAAAAAATGTCAATTAAATTCAGCAGATAAATCAATATATATTAACGACAAAAAAAAAAGATATAAATTTTTTGTTTATTAAATCATTGTCTTTTATTTCTTAGAAAATCATGGAATTTATTATATAGTTATTTATATTGATACTAGGATGGTAAGCAAGAAGACAAAAAATAAAATAAAAATCTTAAAGTGAAGGACAAACATCGATGTTAAAGATGGGGGATACATATCGTCAGCCGGTTGTTACCCCCTCATCGTCTGTAATACCCTGAGCAATAATAGTCTTTCAACAGTTTGCTTGGTTAACTTGATGCACATATATATATGAACAAGTAGTTTTTTTATCTCTCAATGCGCCTATGTATAAATTGGCAAATGGTTATTAGATGATGGTGGTGGAAAAATGACTTTGTGGAAAAAAGGTAGTTTCTATAAGTAGTATAAAGTACACCGAGTTAAGTGATACAAGTTTAGATGGATACTGAATCTCCTACCTTGGAAAAATACTATATATTCATATACACTAGCTATACCTGTCTTTCCACATCTTTGATCAGTGGATTTTTTTTTATAAATTTTTTTTACAATCCTGATAGTTAAGCCTATTTTAATCTCAACTTTTTTACCATTATTTATTGTTAATGTATTTGGAATTATCAATAGAACATTTACCAAATATAACAGCATTAAAAATAAATTATATTTGAAAGAAAAATTGTTCAAATTAAAAAGAAAAAAAAAAAAAAAAATTATATTTATATCCTTATTGTATTTTTTTTTTAAATTGTCATGCATTTTAAAATTTACTTGGGTCTTTGAACTTGTTAAAAAAAAATTTTTTTTATTTTCATTCTTTCGTTACTTGGTAAATTGAAAAAAAAAAAAAAAAAATTTTTTTTTGAGACAAGATGAACGAAGACAACGGTCAACCCTCGTCATTCATCAAGATTTGTATATCATAAGGCAAGACAGATTGCCAGCAAGTTGTTAAACGTATAGAATATGTAAAAAAAAAAAAAAACAAAAGTTGAAATAAAATAAAATAAGGTAGAGGTGAAGGAAAAAGAGGTGGATAACGCCAGAAGAAGACACCAGAACGAAAAGTCGAGGACAAGAGGGAACGTTGCAATTCTGACCCCTCGGGAGTCGTCGTTGATCAGTCCTGGTGAACACAAGTGTGCCTCTGAGATCCAAAGAATCATCTTTGGACTCTCTGGAAATCTCAACGACAGTCTTCGACATCTTGACATTATACATACTCATCAGGTTAGTAGTTATCATCAAATTAAATCTCATAATTATATAATAATCCATTAACTATTATATAAAAATAAAAAAAACTTTTCAATAGTATTTTAAATTTATATATTACATCATATTTTTATTAAAATTTAATAAATAAAAAAAAAGATTATTTTTATTTTTCGTGAAAATGGACATAGACCAAGGACATGTCTATTTAATTGCGAAAGTAATAGAACATTCGATGGCATACATTTATGCAAAAGTAATATTCAATAAAGAACACTTTCCTCATATTCACAACATATATATTTTATTTTTTCTAAAATCTATTTTAGTCTTCAATTTTAAATATTTAACACTTCAAATCATCACCTTGTGACGCTGTTTTATAACAAAGTTTCGAATTATTATTATTATCATCAGCACAATGACAATTTTGTTAACAAACATTGACAGTAAAAATATTCATTGACAGTATTTTTTTTTAAATTGTTTTACTTTCATGTTTGACATAATATTCTTAAACCAAAATTTTTTTTAATTGATGATAATAGTAATGCTTGTATAAGGAAAAAATTGACATGATGCATGACAGCATTGATTAAAATTCTATCCAATAAAATAAAAAAATAATAAATTAAGGATAATTATAAACTTGTATTTTAATTTTTTTAAATATACTTCAATTTTCATTTCAACCACTTCACTTTTCAGTACATAATTTTATTTTTTCTTTTTTTTTTATTCAATTTATTCATGTAGTATTTATAAATTATTCATTCACAAGATTAATCAGGAAACTTGTGTACATAATAATAACTTTTATTGTTAGTTATTATATTTTTAATTTTTCATCACAATTTTATTTATTCAACGTTAAAATCTACGTTATGCATTTGAATGATAAATATGATCCGGAAGTTGACATTGTTTTTTTCACGTCTATTATTATAAATTTACACATAATAATTCATAACTACAATAATATTTGTTTTATCTGTATTTTTCTTTTCTCAATGTTTTAATTATTATTTTTACATAATTTTTTAAAAATGGTTGAAAAATTTTTATAGTATAGATAAATTAATAATGCGGGTTCGTTAAAATAAATTGAAAAAATTTTAGATTAGTAAATTTTTTGTTTTCGACATAGAAAACTTCCATTTATTAGTAAAACTATAAAAAAAAGTAAAAATAAATTTTAACGACCATGCCTATATTTTTGTGCATATCATATTTATTTTTTACTATCATTTAAAAGTGGGACATGTTTTTTTGGCGACCTTTCATTTCCTGGATATCGCAAACACGCAAGAATCTAGGAGATTATTTGAATCTATATACATATGTGAATAACCGTTACATACGAAGAGAAAAAAAGATCACAAAAATAAAAAAAAATAGTGCTATTGCATTAGTCGCGTGTCAATTATGACTGAATGAGAATAAAAATATGACTAGTATCAATGTTCAACTCGTTGTTGTCACGTCTCAGCAATTTTTAATTTTTTTTTCTATTATTTTAATATTTTATATTTTTTTTAAACTTAAATTTCATTATTGAATATTATTTATGATAAAAATAAAATATAAAATAATAAAAAAGTATAAAATACCTTTGATATTTTTGATTCGATGTATACAGTATAAAATTACTTTTATATATATTTTTTTATTTTTTATTTTCAATGATATATACGTAATAATGATAACAAGATAACATGGACACAAACTTATAGAACATACTAGTATTGTTAAGTTTGAAAACATAGAGTTAGTATTACGTTGACGCGTATTGACTTGACGTGTTGAAAAAATAATAAAAATATAAACAGCAATATTTTATATCAATAATATATTCCATCAAAATTTAATTGAGCGCATAAATGGATTTTTCCATTTAATATTTTGATCAGTATGTTGACATCAATGATAATTCTTCACTTAATAATATTGACGATTGACAATTGAATCGATTTTTTATTAATTGTTTTGAATCAATTTATTTTATTAATATTTTTCAATTTTTATAGACAGTATAGGGTCAATTTAATTAGCACAATTTTTTTTTAAACTTTGACTTGATAAAAATTTAAATTAAAATTTATAACATATACATTTATGTATATAAATTTGTAAGCAATGTTGTTTTATATTATTTTAAATAATTATATCATATTTTTAAAAAAATAAATTTAATGATTTATTCAAACAGGTGAAACTAAAAAAAGATAACAAGAAGAGCCAGTAATAAGGAAGTGGAAGAAATAAAAAGAATGGCAAAAATGGGAAAAACAAAACTTGTCCCACCTGATGGTGGCTGGGGTTGGGTAGTGCTGATGTCTGCATTGACTGTTAATTTTCTTATTCCTGGTACAGTAAAATCATTTGGCGTACTTTTTGTTGAATTTCTTCAAGTATTTAAATCATCACCAACAGCTGCTTCATGGATTCCAGCACTTTGTTATTTTCTCTACAGTTCACTTGGTAAAATTTTTATATTCATTATATAGATTTCATAATTATAATAATTTTAATTATTGTATTTTATATTCAATTTAGGACCATTATCGAGCGTTCTTTCTTTAAAATACTCTTATAAAACTGTGACAATGATTGGTGGTGCATTTGCTGCAAGTGGAATGATGCTCAGTTATTTTGCAACATCTGTTACTTATCTTTACATCAGGTTAGTAATATTTAAAAATTTATAAAATAACTATTTATTTATTGTATTAAGAATAAAATAAAATTTTTTTTATAATTAGTTATGGAGTTATGGTTGGAATTGGAGCTGGACTTACATTTCCACCAACAGTTTACATTGTCACATCATATTTTGTAAGGCTACGTGGTTTTGCAACTGGACTATGTATATCAGGAAGTGCAATTGGAACCATTGTTCTTCCGCTGTTTTTGCAGTATCTACTTAATCATGTTGGACATAGGTAAAGTCACTCTTCCATGCACCTATTCATTATTTTATTAAAATTAAAATTTTAAGTAATATTTTTTTTCTTTTTATCATCATACTTAAGTTTTTTATTTTTTTCATTTATTTATTCAAAACTTGTGCAATTAACTCTTTTGAAAAAAAAAAAAAAAAAAAAGGAAAATTGCATTGTGTGTGTATGTTTTTTCGTTCAACACTTGTTTATAATATTTTTTTTATTTATTACTTGTTTTCACGCAATCAGTATTAATGACGATGTGTTATGTATGTTAAATAAAATATTAGATAAATTTAAATGAACATTCGAGATGTATATTTGACTGTGTTGTCAATCGGGTAGAGACACGCGAGAGCAGGCATTGTGGCGTGACTGTACCTCACCAGGATGCAACTTCTTACATAAATTTACAAGCGTGCATTGACAATTGAATCTTTAACATTGAAAACTGATAACATTAATAATAAAAATAATAATAACAATTCGAAAAAAAAAAAACTTATATTTGAAAAAGAATTGAAAAGAAAAATAAATAATAACAATTATGTAAGATGTTGTTGTGTTTGTCAACTTGATAATATTTTATATTTTTTTTCAGAGGAGCAGTATTAATTATGGGTGCAATATTATTGAATACTATTATTGTTGCTCTTCTTTATCATCCAGTTGAACAACACATGAAAGAAGTACCAGATGAAGGAATTGACAATGAAGCAATGACAATGGAAGAAGAATCAATTACTGAAGATAAATCAACACAATCAATAACTGATCTAAATGCACCAGTTATATCAAAAACAGATACAACAAATACATCAACAAATCATCTCGCTGATCTATCAAAAGTTTTAGAAAAAACTCTAACAATGCCAGACATTGATGAAATAGAAATAACAAAAACTGATCAAGATGAAAATAATCCAGATGACTCACAAAAAAATAATGAAAATTTAGATAATAATAAAAATAATGAAATTGAAGATAAATTACCAACTGAGGAAGAAAATTCAGTAGTAATTAATGGTGAAATTGAAAATACAAAAAGTATTAATTCAGCAATTGGTATATCAACACCATCATTGAGTAGAAATAATTCAATTCGTAAAAGTAACAAAAGTGGATTTCATTTAACTCGTCAACACAGTATTGTTTCAGAAATGGGACCAATTGCCTTAACACCAAAAATGAATGTTCCAAGTATGTTTAGAAGATTATTTAAAACTCAAAATAACAGTAAAAAACGTAATTCTAATACAAAAAATGTGACAATAACAACTGATGATATTGAAAAAACAAAAAAACAAGAAAATAAAAAAATATCTGTTGCATCATCGTCATCATCATCACCATCATCTGATAGTAGTAATGCAAATTTTTTTGATTTAAGTGTTTTAAAAGATCCAATTTATCTTGTAATATTAATATCAAATTCAACATCAGCAATTAGTAATACAAATTTTATGATATTATTACCATCTTATGCAATATCAGAAGGTTTTGATAAAAATATGGCTGCATTATTATTATCAATTGTATCAGCATTGGATCTTGTTGGTAGAATTGGTGGTGCATCATTATCTGATATTGATTTTATTCCAAAATATTATTATTTTGTTTGTGGTCTTGGTATGAGTGGTGTTGCTTTGGCACTTTTACCAATGGCAACAACTTACACAATGTTATCATTTTTTTGTGCATTATTTGGTTTATCATCTGGTATGTATATTGGTATTACAACTGTTATATTAGCTGATATGTTGGGAACTGAAAAATTAAGTTCTTCATATGGTATATCATTATTTGTTAATGGTGTATTACAATTAATTGGACCACCTATATGTGGTGTTATATTTGAAAAAGTTGGTACTTATAAACCAATTTTTCTTGCATTTGGAATTATTCTTATTCTTGGTACTGCTCTCTGGGCTTTAGTTCCCATTTTTCAAAGAAGAAAAAACAAATTAATGCTTGATGTTGTTTGACATTTTTATTATTTAGTACTTATTTTTAATCATTCATGCATTGATTTTTTTTATTTTTTTTTACCTTTTAATTTCATATATACATTATTCCATCAATATTTTTTTCATTATTTTTATTTCTCTGGTGAAAATATTTCTGTGAATTTTTATAGATTATTATTTGTATTTTTCCATATCATTTCGCAATTGGTATGTTTAAAGAAAATCCAGAGAAATATTTTCATTAATACTTCATTTAAAAATGAGATTATTTTTACTAATCAAGTGTTAGTTTTTTAGTTCTAAAATACTTAATTATATTTTAAAATTTTGATTGGAATGATTACTTAAAAATACAGAATAATGAAGGAGTAATATGAAGTTCTAATTATTGTATAGAAAAATTGGTCTTTTTCCGGAGAAAAATCTAAAATAATATCTGATTTTTTTTCGGTAAAAATTCCGAAAAATATTTTCACTAGAGTGAGATTCTAAAAAATGTAAGTTTCGATTCCTTGCAAATTTTTCATTGTTTATTATAACATTATCTTTTTTTTTCTGTAAAATGACTTATTTTCATATTCATGTAGGTATATTAAATTTTTTTCTTTCTTGTATTTATCTCTAGTCATATTTTTTAAGATTTGTACAAATGAAATCGAGTTGATTATACTTTTACTTAGTGAAATTGAAATAAAAATTGCGAATAAAAAGGACAATTTGATTTCAGTATGGTAATTTTTGTTTCTACTTATTTCTGCATTGCATTACAAGTCTAAAAAAATTAATCCACAAAACTCAAACCCGTAATTATTGTTGAAATTCAATATATTATAAATTTTCCCACTTGAACTAAAAACATGAAAACTGTAATAGTAATAATTTAATAAGCTATGAAATAATAATATGTATTTTTATTTGTGCAAATATGATAATTTTTTTTTTTCATAAAACTATTATTAGATTATACATGTAGAAGTATAAGATAAATAATAATTTCTGACTCATTTATTTTAAATAAAAGATATAAATAGTTTAAGTTTTGATAATAACAATTGTAATTTTTAATTTATAATTTGGATATTAAATATTACTTTAACCCTAATTATATAAATGTGCGTGTATATATATATATATGTATCAGAATTCATCTTCAATTGGTTGTATGATGAGTCATCATTGATGACTGACGAGTAATTTTTATCAAATTAATTGTCATAACAGAATAATTGTGCTTAATCAACCATTTTTTTGTCGGAGATGGTTACAACCATTTAATCAGCTTATAATTATACAAATCGCATGAAACTATAGCAAACATACGAATACGATTAATTGAATATATATTCAAAAACAATTATGTAGGAATAATAAATTTATTTTTACAGTTTACATTATTTTTTTTTTATTTTTTTATTTTAAAACATTTTTGAAAGATTACTTGCCATAGTAATCAATATCAATTGAAACATTATTAATAAACAATTTAAATATTAATTAAACAATATATTTTATTGATATCCTGATAATTGAATTGTCTCATTTTATCTGATGGTTATTTTTCTTATTTACTGCCCTTTTTCTGCAGAATATTTATAATACATATATAATATTTAAAGTATAATATATAATAATAAAGAGACCTATATACCTTTTCCAATTATGTATAATGATTTTATACAATATTACCTTTTTGCTTATTAGTTATTATATCATTGATATTTATTTGAACATTGATAATTAACCATTAAAACCAAAAACATGTACTTGCACATTTCCAACATGGATCGCAACCGGTGATATAGTGACATTCAGTTGCGTTTGAGCCATCGTACTTTCTCGACCAGCACCACATCTTAAGAACTGCACATCCTGCCCAACATTTCCCTTCGTCACATCCATATTCATTAGAGTAACATGAAATTGAGGCGGGACGTGTCTGATACCACTTTCCTCTTTTGACACGTTCATTTGAAGTTTCATTATAATTTTGTGGTAATGAATTTACACAAAAAAGTGTACTCAAATTCAAAACTATTATTATGACCAATATTAATATGTTCTTCACCTGAAATTAATTATTTTTAAAAAATTTGAAATGATTAAATACTTTTAAATAAATAAAATAAATAAATTGTATTATATTATATTATTTTATTTTATATGCGGATTATATATTCTTACTTTATTTACGTTGAATATTTTTTTATTTTTTACAAGTTGATTCTGAAAATTGATTATATATATAGTGAAAATAAGAATTTTTCAATGCATTATATATACTCGAAGAATAATAGCAATTATGAACATTGAACAATTAAATTTTAACAATTACGAATAAAAATGAAGTGCATTGTAATTATGATAAAAAAAATAATGAAAATAATTATTGTAAATTAGCTGATAAACTTTTTAAAAATTTTACCTATATTATTTTATTATTAATATGTATGGGGGGATTTATATAAAATCAGAAAGCAATGATTATGATTTAGATCGATCTTGCGAATCGTTTTTGATTATTCATTACATATATTTCTAAAATTTTTTCATGTGATGGTTTATCAATAAAACGACCGTAATATATTATTTTCAAATGATGTTTTTAAAATTTTTAACTCTTTAATTTTTGACTAAAAATTGTGATATTTCGAAGGAAAATACAGTAGTTATTTATTAAAACAAACCAGAAACAAAATTAATTAATAAATATAAATTTGAATTTTTAATCCTTTTAATCAGCTTATAGGTATACAAATAGTATTCAATTATAACAGACATATTATACAAATACAATTAATTGAACATATTCAACAACAATTATGTAGGAATAATAACTTTATTTTTACAGTTTACATTATTTTTTTTAATTTTAATATAATATTTTTGAAAGATTACTTGCCATATAGTAATCAGTATTAATTGAAAGATAATTAATAAACAATTTAAATATTAATTAAACAATATATTTTATTGATATCCTGATAATTGAATTGTCTCATTTTATCTGATGGTTATTTTTCTTATTTACTACCCTTTTTCTGCAGAATATTTATAATATATAATATTTAAAGTATAATAATAATAAAGAGACCTTCACTTTTTCCAATTATGTATTACGATTTTCTACAAAATTATACCTTTTTTGCTTATTAGTTATTATACCATTGATATTTATTTGAACATTGATAATTAACCATTAAAACCAAAAACATGTACCTAAACAATTTGTACATTGATCGCAATCATATTTGTCGTGACATTGGGCTGTGATTGAGCCGTCGAGCCTGTTTTTCGTCCAGCACCACATGTCAAGAATTGCACATTCTGTCCAACATTGCCCTCTCTTACATCCATATTTATTATCGGGACATTTATCCATATAGTCAAGTGGAGGATGCCACCTTCTTTTGACACGTTCATTTAAAGTTTCATTATAATTTTGTGGTAATGAATTTACACAAAAAAGTGTACTCAAACTCAAAACTATTATTATGACCAATATTAATATGTTCTTCATCTGAAATTAATTATTTGTAAAAAATTTGAAATGATTAAAAACTTTTGAATAAATAAAATAAATAAATTGTATTATATTATATTATTTTATTTTATATGCGGATTATATTCTTACTTTATTTACGTTGAATATTTTTTTATTTTTCACAAGTTGATTCTGAAAATTGATTATATATATAGTAAAAATAAGAATTTTTCAATTCATTATATATACTCGAAGAACAATAGCAATTATGAACATTAAACAATTAAATTTTAACAATTACGAATAAAAATAAATTGCATTGTAATTATGATAAAAAAAATAATGAAAATAATTATTGTAAATTAGCTGATAAACTTTTAAAAAATTTTACCCATTATTATTAATATATATGAGGCATTTTATATAAAATCAGAAAGCAATTATTATTAAGGTCGATCGTTTTTGATTAATCGTTACATATATATATATATATTTTTTAGATTTTTTCATCTTTCATGTGATGGTTTATCAATAAAACAACCGGAATTATCTTTAAATGATGTTTTTAAAATTTTCAACTCTTCAATATCTGACCAAAATAACCCAAGTGGAAAAAATATATTTATTAAAAATATAAAATAAATTTATTTTATATTTAGAAAAAATATAAATTAAGTTTAAAATATATACAGTTTTGGACATATTCTAGATTTAATTTATATTTGTTTTAAATGTTTTCTAAATTTTTTTTTAAATCTAATTTTAGTATGTCCAAAACTGTATATCTTTTAAATTTAATTTAATTTTTAATTCAATTTAATATTTCCATTAAATATAATTTTTCCACTTGGGAAAGAATAATTTCCTAAATTTAATAATAACAATTAAAATTTAAAAATTTTCTCAAATTACTTTTTTTGATGAAAATATTCATCAGGAATTTATTTGAACATTATTTTGGTTTTTCTGTAATTAGTTGGCTTCATTAAAATTTAAAAATATATTTAAGTACTTTATAACTTAAAAAAAAAAAAAAAAAATGCCTCGAATAGTGAAAATAATACCTAAATAATCAACTGAAATAATAATCATGGCTTTCTGATTTTATTATTAAAATGCCCCTGCATATATATCCATAATAGTTATAATAACAGTTCAAATTTAAAATAAAAAAAAAAAATTTCTATAAAAAAATATGTCTCATTTTATTTGTGTCGATGCAATAGAAAAATTTTATCAGCTAATTAACAATAATTATTTTCATCAACAGTTTTTCAATTCGTTATATACTCGAAGAACATTAGAAATTATGAAAAATTCAATTCTGCAAATTACGAATAAAAATAAAGTGCATTGTAATTATGATAAAAAAAAATAATAAAAAAAATTATTGTAAATTAGCTGATAAACTTTTTAAAAATTTTACCTATTATTATTTTATTATTAATAAATATATATGAGGCATTTTATATAAAATTAGAAACCATCAATGATTATTAATTAAGTTGATCTTGCGAATCGTTTATTCGGATTATTCATTATATATTTCTAAAATTTTTTTTATGTGATTATTAAGTTCAGTTCACAAGTCATTTTTAATTGTTATTATTAATAACAATTAAACTTAAAAAAAAATTCTCGAATTATTTTTCTAGATGAAAATATTTATCGGGAATTTATTTGGATATTATTTTGGTTATTTTGTATTTTAATTGGCTTAATTAAAATTTAAAATCATATTAAAAAGAAAAATAATTTTTAAAGAACATTTATTCAAGTATAAAAAAGTGATATCCATATAAAAAACGTGGGAGACTGGATTTTACGAACGCATCCCTTACACCCACCTGCACACACCTGAAAAATTTGCGATGTTCGAAGAACGTTTAGTGTTGAAGTTGCAGGTAGTGTGGTCTGCGAATAACGTCTGCAGATAGCAGTATACCATGCTGCGTTATTTTAATCAAAAGTAAGCTTCCAAATTTATTTTAGAACTATTTTAATAATATTATTTCAAGTATTATAATAGTATTATAGTTTAATATATTAAACTACACTCATAAATTATAAAATTTAAGTTTAAAAAATATCAATTTCCGGTAACAAACAGACACAAGTTAAAGTTCCATGTATTTCAGATAATAAAAAAATTTTTTTTTTAGATAAAAATTAAACCACGTTGACACTGTATTTACTCGTTCAAGTATATGTTTAACAAAATGGCTTCTTTTAGCAATTAATATTTTATTAATATATTTTTTTAAATAAAATATAAATTATTTCATGACTTGATTTTATATAAATTAAATTTTCTATATAGAACTAAAAATAGAAATAAGAAATTAAATTTTGTATTTAATTACAAATTAAAATTATTTTGAGTTCATTATCAAAACTCGTGGTTACAACCACACACAAGTTAAAGTTTTATGTGTTTATAATAGTTAATAAAAAAAAATTATTTATAAAAAGTTTGTTATTGATTAAAAAATATTTATAAATAACCAATTAATTAAAAATGAATTTCTATTAGTTGCAGATAGTCTGTGAAAATAACACCTGCAAATAACTGTATACTGGGTTTTCTTATATTAAATTAAAAGTAAGTTGTTAAATTTATTTTATATAATTTTATTAAAATTGTTTCAAGTATTAAAATCTAATCACAAATTATAAAATGTTAATTATGTTCTAGTTATGGAAATTAAATTGGTAACTGATGGTTCAGGTGTTGCAAGTGTTTCAACCTCGAGAATTACATCATGGGATAAATATTTTTCCAATCCAGGAACACTTTATTACAATCTAAAAAATTGTCAACGGCTGTCTAATCCAAACTATAACGTTGAATATCATATAACTGCACCAAATAAATCAATTGGTCTTCCAAGAGATTTATTTGATGGTCTCAGGCTTAGAAAACTGTATATCAACAAAAGTAATATAACAGTACTAACAAAAGACATTTTTAAGAGTCTTAAAAATCTTTGTGAACTAGACTTAAATTCAAACAAATTAGAAAGTCTTGATTCAAGTATTTTCAATGGATTATCAAAACTTGAAAGGCTTGATATAAGTGCTAATAATTTGACAACATTGCCAAAAGAATTATTCAATGGTCTTGAAAATCTACGTGTACTAATGTTATATTCAAACAAACTAGAAAATTTAGAGCCAAGCATTTTCAATGATTTATTACAACTACAGAAACTCAACTTGCAACGTAACGAATTGACACATTTATCAAAAGACATATTCAATGGTCTTGAGGATCTTTGTTTTTTAGATTTGAGTTGGAACGAGCTGACCAATCTTGATTCATATATTTTTAATGATTTATTACAACTTAAAGAACTTAATGTCAGTTGTAACAATGTGACAACGTTACCAAAAGATTTATTCAATGGTCTTGGTAATCTTGTTTACATATTTTTAGATTCAAATCAACTGGACAAACTTGATTCAAGTACTTTTGATAATTTATTAAAACTTAGAATCCTTAGTATAAGCAATAACAAACTGACAACTTTACCAGCAAATACATTCAAGTCTAATCCAAATATTTTTGCTATAACATTAAGTTTTAATAAACTGACAAATCTTGAACCAGGTACTTTTAATGATTTATCAGAACTTCATACTTTATGTATACACAATAATAATTTGACAAGATTGATGAACAATATATTCAATGATCTTGTATATCTTCATGAATTAAATTTAGGATCAAACCAGATCCTAAATCTCGAGTCAGATATTTTTGATAATTTATTGCAACTGAAGAAACTTAACATAAGCAATAACAATTTGACAACTTTATCAAGTCATCTGTTCAATAATTTATCACATCTTGCTACACTTGATATAAGCAATAACAAACTAGCAACTTTATCAAAAGATTTATTTAATAGTCTTGAAAATCTTCGTGAACTAAACTTGAAATCAATCCAACTCGACAATCTGGAATCAGATTTTTTTGATAATTTATTACAACTGGAGAAACTTGACATAAGCAATAACAATTTGACAACTTTATCCAATAATCTATTCGATAATTTATCTCAACTTTCTAATCTTGATATTAGCAACAATGATCTAACAATTTTATCAGTAGATACATTCAATAAACTTAAAAATCTTAATGAACTAAATTTAAGTTCAAACAAACTAAATTATATTGAGTCAGGTACTTTTGATAATTTAATGGACCTTGAAAAACTTGATATAAGTAAAAACAATCTTATAACTTTAAAAGATTTATTTAGTTATTTATCACAACTTAGTGAACTTGATGTAAGCAATAACAATCTGACAATTTTATCTAAAGACACATTCAAGGGTCTTCAAGATCTTCGTAGTCTAAATTTAAAATCAAACCAACTAAATTATATTGAGCCAGGTATTTTAGATCATTTATTTCTAATTTACGATATCAATATGAGCAATAATAATTTGTCAACCTTGTCAAAAGAACTATTCAATACTAATTTATTTCATCTTTTTAAATTTGATGTTAGTAATAATAATCTCAGAATTTTATCAAAAGATACTTTCAATTCTCTTAGGAATCTTGATGAACTCAATTTAAGTTTAAACAAATTAAAGTATATTGAGCCAGGTAGCTTCAATGGTTTATTGAAACTAACAAAACTTGACATCAGCAATAACTATGTGAGATCTTTATCAAAAGCTACATTCAGAGGTCTTGAAAATTGTTGTGAAGTAGAGTTAAAGTCAGAACAACTAGGTAATATTTTTACAGATTGTTGTGAGAATTTATCCAATTACTTTTTGAGGAAATTTTCGTGCATTACAAAGGAACAATAATGTCTATATTTAATAAAGATTAGTTTGATTATCCAACGATATTCACAATCAAGTTCATCATCAATGTCTTTAAAAGATAACTAATGAATACATTTAAAAATTAATTAATTAAAAAAAAAAAAACGATTGTAAAGTTTTTATATTGATTGTTCTAATTATTGTTCATCAATCATCATCAGTAGAATCACCTTTGAAAGAATTTGTTATTGAATATAATGATGATAGTTTATTTTGACTTATATAATTTGATATAATTAACTTATATTAATTAAAAACATGGTCCGTTTGTTTTTCTATTCAAATATATATATATTGTTAAATTATATAACTAATTGAAATAAAATAATTTTAAAAAAATTACTTTACTTATAAAGTGTTAATAATGATTGTAATACAAAATCTTAACATGAAGATATATTGAAATGAATATAATTGTATATTTGTTAAATAAAAATTTATAAACTATTATAAATAAAATTTGTCTTTCATTATTTCTAATATTTTTTTTCTTCAATTTAACTTGTTTGATGAACCACTTGTATAATCTGGTGTAGATCATTGACAAAGGCGAACTATATTCTAAATAAAATTAAAAAAAAAAAAACATGAGTTCTATGGTGAACATTCAGATACATTTATTTTATATCAACATTCATATTTTACTGGATCAGCCAACAAAAAGTCTCTCCTGGAGTTCCCAGTGTCATCAAAACAGTCATAGTATGTTGTCGTTTATTAATTTTATTCTTTTTGTACAGCTGAAAAAATCCACGAATGATGCGGGGAATCGAAATAAAAAAGTCTCTTTCTAATAACGAGAATTTTTCCATGATATTGATTTGCCAAAATCTTTTTTTTTATTATTCTGTAATATTTTTCACTATTTTATTGTCACGTTTTTTTGTATTTTTCATTGGCTAAAAAAAAAAAAAGAAAAAACGAAGAAATCATTTTTATTATTGTTATTTTTGTTACCTTGATTTATGTGTCGTCATATTTTCTCCATCATGAATTATGATTCTAAAGAACCAATCATCGTTAAGAATAATTATTAATGAACACGTGGAAAATGAAAAACTAAGAACACATCACATAGACACACACCTGAAGTATACTAATCAACACTTATCAAGAAGACTAGAGACCTCTAGTCTTCATGATACTAATCAATACTAATAGTTGGTTACCGTGGTTGACCATTGACCATCGAGCACTATCGTCACTGCACATTGAGCTTTGATGAACATTAAGTAAAAATCACAATCAAGTTCACCATCAATATCTTATTACCATATATAATAAGTAATAAATAGATAGAATAATTAATTAATATGAAAAAAAAAAAAATTGCTCATAAAACTGTCGTGGT
The DNA here is from genome assembly GCF_014905175.1 of Aphidius gifuensis. Taxonomy (NCBI): domain Eukaryota; kingdom Metazoa; phylum Arthropoda; class Insecta; order Hymenoptera; family Braconidae; genus Aphidius; species Aphidius gifuensis. The sequence goes on from NC_057793.1 coordinate 10,545,993, forward strand.
AATGATGATTGTCATAATTGTTGTTCATCATCAATGAGATCACCTTTAGAAGCTTTTGTTATTGAGAATAGTAATGATAATAATTTATTTTTAACGAATCTTGATGTTGACAATAATAAATCATCAATATCAAGTAATTATTGCAACATTGTCTATATTTGTTTTTCTATTTAAACATAATTAGATTGAGCTAGAAGCTTGTTGAATATTGTTAAGAAATTTCTTTTAATTAAACTTTAAAAATTTATAAAAAAAACTTTTTAATAATGTCAACTTACTTTAATTTTTTATTTCATTTTCTTTTCAATTAAAAAATTAAGATTATGATTTGATTGACAAAATAAAATATGTAAAAACAGTTAAGAATACCTATTGTTATGACTTTGTTATATTAGTGCCTAATGGCAAATTTTCTTCATTTCTTTTAGTTCATTCGACAAAAAAAAAAAAAGCATTAATGCTATATTGTTGGACTAAAGTATTTTGTATTTGTTTTATATTTAAAAATAAAAAAAAAAGGTAGTCTTGCAAGAGAATTTACATGTAACGTAAAATTTTTATTTCATTCATCAAAATTGATAAGTTAAATTTTTGTATAATTATAAAACTGAATACAAGATAATTTTATTTTATTTTTAAACTGCCTCTGGCCTAAATAATTTGTTTTCTTTGATTTTTAATTTCATTGTTAAATTGTATATATAAAAAAAGAGTTCACTCGTTATAATGAGCTTCTAAGTTGATTTCTAGTAGAACTTGCAGGCTTCGTTGTTTTGTTCAAGTCCCCATGGAAATATTCTTTGAAACGTCTTCCTTGCTGTTCTCTTCTAGAATGAATAATACAATAATTTGTTAAAAAACTAGTTTTATTAATAAATGATTAATAAATATTTTTTTCATTGAATTTAAAAACTAATTATCAAATTTACTTACTCTGCATTGAGAAGCTTGGTTTTACTTTTAGAAATAAGATCCCAGCGAACAAATAATATAACAATAATAATGATCAAAACAACAATTGATCCATAAAGTATATACCACCACAACATTGAATAAATTTTAACATCCTGTACATCAAATAATGCAACGAAAATATCCCAAGCACCGTTAGAAGATTTCAATGACATAGTGCAAGTCCAATTTCCTTTGTCATATTCTTGTGGATCTGTTAAAATCAAGTAAATAAAAAAAATAAAATAATGTTTACAACAAGATTATAAATAATAAATTGAGCATTACTTACAGTTAATTATAAGTTTACAAATATTATTGTTATTTGTCATAGTATAATAATGATCATTACTTAAATAATTGTTATCAACTGGATGTGTCCATGCACAATTTGTAATATTTTTCATTTTATTTTCATCAGTTGGAAGTGGACGTGCTTCTAGTATTGTTTGATTTATTCCAGTGACATCTTCGTATCGTAAATCAGCTAGTGCAAAATCCTCTGTTTTGATAAGAAAACAAAAAAAAAAAGATTAATTTTATGAAATCATAACCAGAGATTTATCAATAAGTGAAAACTAAAAAGCAAAAAAAATTACCTGTAACTCGAACAATGAATGTTTTTTCATATGTCATCCTTCCTTCGTCTCGACTGACAGTACATGTCCAATTACCATTTAATTTTTTGTTGGCATTTGTAAATTTTTTTGAACAGATTTTATCCTCTTCTTTAACATTAGGTGTAGGTGAATTATCAAAAGTTTCAGATGTACGTTCACCGTTTGGATGTTCTATATCACAATTTTTCCATTCGTGATTTTGTGTACAATTCAACTGTTAAATAAAAATTCATCTGTTAAATATTTTTTTACATAATTGAATACTTTGAAACTGTATACTGACTATTATATATTTAATTAATAATTAATATTAATATTTAATCAAAAATATTTAATTAATAATATAATTTGAATACTTACATCAAAATCTGATCCAATTTTTTGAAAAACATTCACTATTAATTTTTTGTATCGATCACCAATAATTTTTGTGCCATTTGCAATCTGATTTTCATCACGAAGTGAGCATTTCCATTGTCCCTCTTCATGCATTGTTTGATTGTAAATTGTTAATACACATTTTGGATGGCCACTTGCTCTTGTGTTGATCACTTCATAATCGAACCTAATTTAATTGAACAATAAATATTTAATAAATAAATTAATTTTATTTAACATTTATCAATAAAAAATTCATGATCATTAATTACGTTTTACTATTATTATCGATTCCTTCATTTATTATTATACCAGATGGTCCGTGGAATGAACATTGACCAATACTGGCGAAGTCAACACTGCATTCAAATTTAGACCATGTTCCATTAGTAGAATTTTTACTTGTAGTTACAACCATTCTAGGCTCAATTTTTTCTAGAAAAAAACAACTAATTTAATAAATACATAATACAATAAATTATTAAATTAACAATGTAATTTCTAAAATAAAACGAAAATTTCACATTAAATTTATGCAAATCTATAAATAAAAATAATTATTTTTATTGTTACCTTTGAAAGTAACGTCGTATATTTTACTAATATAATTATGATTTGTACTATTGAAATATTGTACAACCCATTCACCAGAATATTTTTCTTTCTCATCAATGACGTATTCTGAATTTCGAATATTTTTTATCTTCAAATTGTTATCATTCTTTTCATTTGGCCTTACGATGTTACAATACTCTCTGTCAAATGCATCAAGTGGGATCACTGAATGTGTTTCTTTGTAAAACTGCAAATAAATAAATATAAAAAAATTATTATAAATATATTAATATTAAACTAAAAAATTTAATTAATTTATATTTTAGCAAAACAAAAAAAAAAATTAATTTTAAATTATCATTGTTATCAGATAATTTGAGTACATATTTTCAAGTAAAAACAAAGTAGTTTGAAAACATTTTTTTTCTATATTCTAATTAAGATTAGGCATTGATATTTAATATTTTTACTTTAAAAAAAGAAACTATTATTATTGTTATTTAAATATTTAATTTATTTTGTTCTTACGTAAATTTCGGTTGTCTCTGAATGGGAAGTCAGTACTTGAAACTTGCCCTTATACTGATGTGATAATTTTGTTTCTGCAACTATTGTCCACGAAACAATTTGAATCTTATTAGCAAGACCACGAAAACTACATGCACCAACTCTTTGAAATAGATCATTTGTATCCTGAAATAATAATATTTTTATAATTGTTATTATCATAACTTATCATTTTTTTCATTAAATAATACTTGCTTTTTTTGTACTTACTTTTTCAATTTTGCACGTTGTGTCATTTCGGTATTCAACATTCAATGAAACAGTCACATATTCACGTGGGTCACAATATATTGTCTCGCTTGGTATAACTGGTAGAAGTGTTGTACCTTCTCTTTCACCATTAATCACAACACCCTCACCTAGAATAATAAAATATTCGTTTAATTATTTACATATTTTTTAATTTTATTTTTTTGAAAAAAATTTCGATGCACAATATTTATATATATTTATTATTAATTAAAACATTATTTATTACCAAATACAATCCAAGTACAACACAATAATAGTATTATAAAAATACTACAAGACATGATGTAATTTTATTTAAATCAAACAATTATTTTTTTGATTCCCAGAGAAATAGTTTAATAGGTCCGATACCTTTGCTGTACAAGACTACAATAAATGAAAAAACGATGCTTCCACGTACACCTCGACTTTGAATCTTATCAGCAGTAAACTTTTTTTTGATTTTACGAATGAGGTGACGTTGGAAATGCTGAGCGCGAGTTCGACTGATTCATAGCTTTGTTAATGTGTTCTTTATATTTTAGGAAAATTTTATTTTTGACATGAGTCATGCATGGACGTGATAACATTTTTCTTTCTTTTGATTATCACTGTGTATGTGTTGATGGGATTTTTTGGTAGACTTATTTTTTTTTTTAAATAATACGTGCGTAGTTACAAATAAATAATAATGAATCATGATATTGGTTTGCTATATATGGTCATTGAAACTGATAATAATATTTTTGAATATTAAAAAAAAATTTTTTTTTTTTAAATAATCTATCTGAATATACATCAATTCCGAATGACTCATTAATAAATTTATTTTATTTTATTTTTCTCAGTAAAGTTTAAGAAACGTTAGTGATAAGAAAACTCCAATCAATATAATGTTTTTGAACATATTAATATTTATTTTATCGTTATGATGATTATAATAATATTTTAAGCTGGAATTATTTTTTTTATTTTATTTTTTCCGACTTCAGAATACTACAAATCCATTGTTAATTATAAATTCATGTATGACTCATAAAATTAAAGTAAAACAACAAATCTATAGTATACATGATTTTATATTTTTACAGAAAAAAATAGCTGATAATTTTCTTTTTTTTTTATAACAAATAAAAACTATTTTAATAAAATTATAAAAAAGGTACAAAATTTAAATTTTATCAGTGATATTTTAATAATTATTAATTTCAAACTTAATTTTTATGTAAGATAATGAATAAATGATATATTTTTGTTGATTTTATTGTTGTGACTTGTGATGATTAATTTAATAATTAACAGTCTATCTCGAATAATTATTAGTGTATATTATATGCAAAATAGAATAGTACGTTAATCAGTTATATGATTATTTCGATACGTAAATTTAGTAATGATGATTTTTTTTTTATATAGTAAATAGTTGATACAGTAGAGTGATAAAAAAAACAAAAAAAAACCATATTTGTAAACGCATGAAAAAGATAAGAACCAAGAAATTATAAGGAGCTTATATAACAATAATTATTTATTAAAATTATTATCATTAAGTGAATATCCAAATTGACATAATTTAAGATCTAATATTAGTAGATATTGTCTTTGACATTGGCCAATTAGTTTAAAAACCTCATGAATAATTTGATATTTAATAAATAAAGAATATAAAATAATCATACTTAAAATTGATGGTCCAATTGTTGATTATAAAATACATGAGTAGACAAGCCTCCCCCAAGTCATGAATTTTTTAGATGTATATGTAAAGCTAAAGAAACTGTGATTTTATCCAAGAAGACTGTTTCTAGTCTTCTTGATTCTATGGTTCATTGTAAAAATCTTTGTTCATAACTTGTACGGATCTAAAGTTGTACCAAGAAGTCCAACTGATCCAACGATATCATATCTGATCATATCCACATGATATTAATCACACTGCAAGAAATAATATGTGTATAAAGGCAATGCTACTATTACAAACCTGACAATGAGTAAAAAAAAGATAAGACAGTTGTTATTTATCCTGCCATTTACTATAAACCGTTGATGAATTAATAAATTATGTTAACGACAAATTTATTAGTTTACATATATACACGCAATTTTCGAGAATGTAAAATTGGAAAAAAATATCAATGTTAAAAATTAATGTTGAACAATGTTGAGTTTTTAAGTTTTTTTTTTGTTTTTAAAGTGAAACTATAAAAAAATTTAAAGTATCAAGAAGATACCTATGGAGATGAACAGAAGTGAATTTACCTCCATAAAAGATACCAAAATAGAGTTGTATAAATACGGTTTCAATAACTGAAGTTAAGGTTGTGACTACGGGTTTTTACAGTTTTCTTACTCAGTTCTTTATCGCCGATACAAAAAAGAATGCAGTCTTTTACTGAAAATAAAAAGTTAAAGTTGTTTTAAAATAATTTGCAGTTTTAAAATTTATTTATTAATTCCATTTTAATTAAATCAATTAATTTTTAATCTAATTTATTTCAATTTATTAATTAATTTCATAATTCATTCGATGCATAATTTGTAATTTATTAATTCCTTTTACAGTTTTCGCAATTGGGTTTTTTTCAATTTATTTTTCTATTGTTTTGATAATATTGATCAATTTGTTATAAATCATTGGTTGTTGAGATAATTCATATTTGTATTGATATTAAAGTATTGAGTATTGAGTATTATTAAAGATTTGAATTTTTCCGCGTTGTTAATGATCGCGTTGAAAAACCCAGTAAATCGTTGCTGATAATTAATATATTGCTGATTTTAGATTTTTTGTGACCTGAACATTACTTAATGTCTCCTTGGCTTTTTTGTTCACTCAAACCAATTGTCATAAATAATTTATATCATCCCTCATGATTGTTGGCGTTTTTAATTCAACACCGTATGTTATTTTTTTTTTTTTATTCGAAAATTTGGTTATTATTGCGCTTCCAATTTCACACAAGTTAGAAGAAGAAAAAGAAGAAAAATAGAGAAAGATTATTAGAGATGGCGATACCCGCAGGCTCCCGCAAGTGAAAGCAAGTGAAAGAACGCACCTATTGCTTCTTACATACACCCGGTGTGACCAATTTATGTTAGACTAATCTTGACTATAATAAGGTTTAATTATCAAATCAAAAGGTATCAATTATTCAAATCAAATTGTTATTTAATATAATTATTTATAAATTAAAAATATTTTGGTTGAATCGATTTGCAAGTGGTTGTATGATTGAGCAAATTATTAACAACGCATATGTTTTGTAACAATGCATATCTGCTAATAACAGTTATTCACCGTCAAAAAAATAAATAACCGACTAATTAACAGCTCTAGTCGTAATCTTGAAGTTTCGAAAAAATGCTCGAGGCGGAAGTCGAAATGCGCCCCAGGGCCGCGTTCCGGTAAGGAGACCGCGGTCCTTCGCCATGTGCGCAGAAGTTATTACGCACATGAGTTTTTACGCACACATAAGGTGCTTTCTTTTGTGTATTAATTTTTTTTCTCCGGTTTATTTTCGCGCATGCGCAATTGAATGCGCAGTCAGCAAAAAGTCAGTTTGCAACAGCGTAGGACATGAGGGGCTGGATCAGCCATGTTTTAATTCTTATTTTTGAAAAATTATTTGTTCGACGCCACTGTTCTCTCAACAAGTTTGCATGACAGGCGCATGTGCATGATCATGCGCATGAAAGTGAAAAAAAATAAATACACAAAAGAAAGCACCTATACGTAATTTTAAAATTTTACTTGATTTTTTGACTTCTGCGCTTCTGCGTGGTCATGATGCGCAGAAAAAAAGGACCGCGGTTCTCTACGGAACGCACCTCTAGATGCTTTCTCTCTCAGTAGGTGCTTTCTTTTGGGTGTTTATTTTTTTTCCTGTTTATTTTCACGCATGCGCAGTTGAATGCGCAGTCAGCAAAAAGTCACTTTGCAACAGCGTAGGACATAAGGGGCTGGATCAGCCATGTTTCAATTTTTATTTTTTAAGAATTATTTGTTCGACGCCACTGTTCTCTTCTCGTGTTTGCATAATATGCGCATGTGCATGATCATGCGCATTAAAGTGAAAAAAAAATAAATACACAAAAGAAAGCACCTAGTGGTTTATTTTTTTTTCCAATTCATTTCTGGACATGTGCAATTGAATGCGCAGTAACGAAAAAGTCATTTGGCTACAGGTAGAATGAGTAAAAGTAGAGTGGTGCCAATAGCGGGTTTCAGGTCCGCCATATCCTGCTTTTTGTATGTAGTTGGTATAGCAGAGTGACGTAACTTCTGGGCAGCTTTTCGCTTTTGGCACCACTCTGCTTATACCATGGAGGTGAATAAGGAGTGTAAGCTTTGCTTTTTTACTGTGTTAAAGCATAGGCTGTCACTGAAGCCTAAATTTCGGAGTAAGTCAGTTCAAAAAACTACCAGCTGCAGCGCTGACATCGACCCTTGACCAAAAAAAGAGATAGAACAAAATATTCTTATTCACTCTAGCCTGTACAATTATGTTTAAATATCTTCTTGGACCATTCAGGTGCATGCAGTAAACAAAAGATTACACGTGATACTGTCGTTCGAGTCCGATACCAGCGCCCTCATTTACTCCGAAATGTCGGCTTCAGTAAAAAAGCAAAGCTTACACTCCTTATTCACCTCCATGGCTTATACCCACTCCAGCTACAGCACCCGTATTCACAGGGCATTACAAATTAGGGCTTTTTTTCTCCACTGGTGGCGCTTGTGAAGCTTTTGTATGTGAAATCTATATAAAAAAAATTTTATAAGCTCTATCAGTGGCAAAAAAAAGCCCTAAATTGTAAAATATTTTCCCTGTGAATTAAACTGCAGAACACTGATGTGATCTCCATTAGCACACGCGTAGGCGCAGATGCGCAGCTTTTCTTATTACCTAGGTGCTTTCTTTTGGGTGTTTATTTTTTTTCCTGTTTTTTTTCGCGCATTCGCAATTAAATGCGCTGTCAGCAAAAAGTCAGTTTGCAACAGCGTAGCACATGAGGGGCTGGATACGTTATGTTTTAATTCTTATTTTCATTCATTTTTCAAGAATTACATATTCAACGCCACTGTTCTCTCTACAAGTTCGCACAAGTTTGCCTAATATGCGCATATGTATGATCATGCGCATATTATGCAAACTGCACCCGTAATCCGTATTCACAGGGCTTACAATTTAGGGCTTTTTTCATCAACTGGTGGCGCTTGTGGAACTTTTATATGTAAAATCCTATATAAAAAAAATTTTATAAGCTCCATCAGTGGCAAAAAAAAGCCCTAAATTGTATCCCTGTAATACGGGTGTTGGTAGAAAGAACAGTTTGCAACAGTTTGCAAACATATTATGCGAATTTGGGGGGAGAACAATACGTAATTCTCAAAAAATAAAAATTAAAAACAATTAAAACATAACTAATCGAGTTCCTCATGTACTACGCTGTCGCAAACTGACTTTAAAAATAAACCACCGAAAGCAACCGAAAGAAAACAACTAGTAACTTACAGTAGCATACGTTACATTTGTATCATACCTATGAGTGTATTAAACCCCGAAAAAAAAATCGCTGAATTACCTAACACTGATGTTGCAACCATGGCACATAAATTGCTCTTTCTTCAGTTAATAATATTTATTATCTCGTCGAGTTTAATAACTACATAAATAAATAAATAGCTAACGAAAAAAATCAATTTATACCTATAGTTTATGACTCAATTTAATGTGCTAAAAAGTTTTATTTTTAATTTGTGCAAAAAAAATGTGTGGTTATGTGTATTTTTGTATGACGGTACTCATGTAGGTGATGAACTATCATTATTATTATTCACCTATATATAACTTTGTGATTAAAAAAAAACAACAAATCACCTTATAAGTATGCAGATTGTGTTCAACAAAAAAAAAAAAGAAGAAAATTGAATGTTGATCATGTCCGTCATTATTTTTTCAATGACACCATTTACAATTACATGTTGACCAACAATGAGAGATTTTAGCTGATGATGTTTACCTTGATTCTAGCAAATTCAATCTTGAATAAAGTAACAATGTAATTACCAAAAAAAAAAAAAAAGAAAATCAATTAAAATCAGTTAAAAATAACATTACAAGTATTTATATATTGAAATAAAAATTAATTAATAATTTATCTTTTTGTTTATAATTTTTTATCAGATGTATTAGATAGACTAATAAATTTAAGTTACTATGAGAAATATTGTTGTATTTGACAATAAATTGTCTGAATTAAAATATGACATTGTCAATGGAGAGAAAAAAAAGTTCAACAGTCAGTTATACACCTGGCAAAGATGATTATAATAATGAAAATGATGATGAGATTCATATGTCCTTGGCACCGTACATACAAACATATTTGGCAAGTAATGGGCATGGTGGTGGTTGTTGTGGTATTGATTTACCAGTACCATTTGAAAGAGCAGCACCAAGATCTTGGTGGAATCCAAAATTTGATTCTGAAATACTTGAAGAACAATACAAAATAAGTGCATTTCCACAACTTAGATTAAGATTTAGGTAAATACTTTTTTTTATTTTAATTTTGAACATAATCTAACAAATAAAAGTTTTGTTTATTTATCTATTATTTATTTTTTTCTAGATATGCACTATTTTATATTTTACTGATATCATTAACTTGGCTAATTTATTTTATTTACAATAATACCATTGAAAATGATACAAGCATATGGCCAAATGGAATACTTGGAGGTATATTTATTTTTACATTACTCATACTTTATTTAACGTATACAAAATATTATCGTCGTTATATATTTGTAACATCATTATCAATGGCAGTAATACTTGGTATATTATCATTATTATTATTGTCATTAACACCATCAGATACATATGGATTAACACTTGTTGGTCATTTTTCATTATTTGCTGAAATTCAATTGTTAATTTATACGGTTATACCAATGCCACTTTATGCTTGTGTTGTACTTTGTACATTATATTCAATTATATTTGAATTACAAACGTATCAATTGAAACAGCATCAATCATCATTAATTATCAACAATAATAATATTGATATTGATAATAGTATATATTTTTTGAATATTGAAAAAAGCTTAATAATTCGTATATTAATGCATATATCAATTCATATAATTGGTATTCATATATTGATAATGACATTTGTAAGAATGCGTGGTACATTTATGAAAGTTGGACAATCATTATTGGTACGTCGTCAATTAGAAATGGAAAAACAATTAAAAGAAAAAATGATACATTCAGTTATGCCACCAAAAGTTGCTGATTGGTTGATGGAAGAAAGTGAACGTGAACGTGAACGTGAAGATTCATTAAAAAAAGGTTCAATACCATCAAATAATACTGATTTACGTTCATTATTTCGTCCATTTAATATGCATTCAATGGAAGATGTTAGTATATTATTTGCTGATATTGTTGGTTTTACTAAAATGAGTTCAAATAAAACAGCTGAAGAACTTGTTGCAATATTAAATGATTTATTTGAAAGATTTGATGATTTATGTGAGCATCATGGTTGTGAAAAAATATCAACACTTGGTGATTGTTATTATTGTGTATCTGGTTGTCCAGAGCCAAGATCTGATCATGCAAAATGTTGTGTTGAAATGGGTTTAGCTATGATTGAAGCAATTAAACAATTTGATATTGAAAGAAGAGAGGGTGTTAATATGAGAGTTGGTGTACATACTGGTACTGTACTTTGTGGTATTGTTGGTACAAAAAGATTTAAATTTGATGTATGGTCAAATGATGTTACACTTGCAAATAAACTTGAAAGTACTGGTAAACCAGGACGTGTACATTTAAGTGAAAAAACATTAAGTTTTCTTGATGATGAATATTTAACTGAAGATGGTGATATGATAAAAGGTGTTAAAACATTTTTTATAAAATCAAAAAAAATTGATTTAGTTAATGAATTTATAACAAATGTTAATACTGCTAAATCAAGTATATCACCATTAATGATATCAAGAAACCGTTTAAATTCATGCAATAATCAAGGTAAAATACGTCCTCATTATCTTTATATGATGACAAATACAAATAATTATAAAGTCAAAGCAAATTCTTTACCAAGTATATTAGACAGTGAAAATGATGAAGACATGGAAGAAGAAGATGAGGAAGAGGATGATGAAGAAGGTGGTGGTGATGATGATGTTGAAGAAAACGGAAAAAATAAAGAAATAATTAAAAAAGTTGATATAAATGAGACAAAAGAGATTGAAAATACTAAAGAAAAGAAAAAAAAGAAAAAAAAAAAAGAATCAAATAAAAGTCCATTGTCAACAGCAAGTTGTGAAAATAAAAAACTCAGAGGAAAACCATGGAGATATTTAAAGAGACAAAAGACCACTGAGACAATGTCACCCACAGATATTTATTCAATAAAACAAGAGAATACTGCTAATGTCAAAGAGACAAATGATATAAATAAATATCTCGAACAAAATGGGGTAAATATTAAAATTAAATATTAGAAAAACAAAAAATGTTTTATATTATATTATTATGTTTTATTAATTAATTTTTTTTTGATTTTTGTTTAAGACACAACAATCAGTTTATTGTGTTGAAATGGATCCAAATCCAGTGCCATCAAGTCCCTTACTGCCAAGAGATGATAGTCTTAGTCATACGTCATCAATTTGCAGTAGAAAAGATTCTGGAATACGTAGTAATAGTAGAAGAAGTAGTATACAACAACAATTATATTTAATGAATGGTATGACACAAGAAAATTTATTGAGTCAACGTGTAAGTGGTTATTACACATCAAATTCAACATTAAATTCAAATCAAGAACCATCATCGTCAGCAGCAACAATAAATGGTACGGGTACAATATCAACAGCATCACCAACATATACATATCCACATCCATATCCACCAACAGTTGCTGATACATTTGGTGCTTGTTTTCATAAATTACGTAAACAATCAGATTTACAATTAATACGTTGTGTACAAGATAATGTTACATCACAAAGATCGTATTTTGTTAAACCACCATTATCAAGAATAACATTATTTTTTAAAAATAATGATATGGAAAAAGAATATCGTGAAAATGCTCATAAAGCTAGTGAAAATATTGGTGGTAATCCACCAACACTAGCAACATCAAGATTTAATACATATTTTGATATTTTAGTATCAGCATTAGTTTATTCATCAATAACAATATCATTATTTTTACTTTGTCAATCAAATAAACCAACATATTATTTTTTAATATTTTGTGGTATTGCAACAGCAATACAAGTATTTGTTGTTGCATTATGTATAAGACAACTTGTTGATCCAAACTCAATTTATGCATTTTATACACAAAAAATTTTTAAATTTTTTACAAAATGGTATCCTTGGCATGCATGTGGTGCAATTCTAGTTGCATTACCAGTTATATCAATTCTTATGAATCTTGGCTGTAATAATACAATAACAAATCATAATATTAATAATGATATTGATTATTATTATTGTTATTTGATATTTGTTGGTTTAGTACATTTTTGTAATTTTACACAATTAAATTGTTGGATGAAAAATTTTTTAGTTACAATAACAGCAATATTATTTATTATTTTACTTACAACAAGTGTCATTAACTCGCCATTATACTTATCAAATAATAATGTCAATAATATTAATAATAATATAAAATTAAATAATGAATCTCACAATGATATTGAAAATAATATCAATGGGATTATTCCTATTGATTTAAATGTGCCATTTAATTTAAAAAATAATACAACGAAAATGGCTATTAATAGTAATAATAATACAAATACAAATACAAATTTAACAAATAATAGTGATAAAAAAGCATACAACGAAAGTTTTTATAAAAAAGAATTATTTATTGATATTTTTTTATTACTTGTACTTGTGTGGCTTTTAAATCGTGAATTTGAAATAAGTTATCGTTTAAGTTTTCATGGTAATGCTGTTGCAGCGCGAGATAAAAGTCGTGTACAATCAATGAAAAATCAAGCTGATTGGTTATTGCATAATATTATACCAAAATATGTTGCTGATCAATTAAAAACAACAGCAAAATATTCACAAAATCATAAATCAGTTGGTATAATATTTGCAAGTATTGTTAATTTTAATGAATTATATGATGAATCATATCTTGGTGGTAAAGAATATTTACGTGTATTAAATGAATTAATTGGTGATTTTGATGAATTATTAGAAAAAAATGAATTTTCAAATGTTGAAAAAATTAAAACAATTGGTAGTACATTTATGGCAGCAAGTGGATTAAATCCACAAGTTAGAAATAAATGTAAAAATGAATATACTCATATATATCAACTTATTGATTTTGCTGTTGCAATGCAAAAAGTTATATTTGATTTTAATCGTGATCTTCTTGGTTTTCAATTAATATTGAGAATTGGCTTTAATTATGGTGATGTAACTGCTGGTGTTATTGGTTCAACAAAATTATATTATGATATTTGGGGTGATGCAGTTAATATTGCATCAAGAATGGATTCAACTGGTGTTGCTGGAAGAATTCAATTAGCCAGTAATTGTATTGATATTCTTAGTGATAAATATGAATTTGAACCACGTGGACAAGTTTATGTTAAAGGCAAAGATAATATGAATGTATTTTTATTAACTGGTAAAAAAAATATTTAATGCTAGATTTTATTTTCTTTTTTTATTTTTTAATAAAATATATATTTTATTGAATATGAAAAAAAACAAAAAACAAAAATCAAGTATATCAAAATAATAAATAAATCGCTATATACTTGTATATTGGTAATGCTTGTTTAAATTGTATTTATTAAATTTTTTTTTTTTTCGTCTTTTCTTGCCAAAAAATAAAAACAGCTTTCCAATTATTATTATTATTATTACTATTATTTTTATTATTATTATTAAGTGCAAACTTTTAACAAGAATGTTATACATATTAATGTAATTATTTGTTTTTTGTTTTATGTACATTATGTTGCACAAGTGCTCAAGAAAATACCCAATAATTTAAAAAAAGAAAAATATTAAATATCTTATAAATTTTATATTAATATATAAAAAGTTATTCGCAGTTGTTGATATTTATAAATGATGAAAAACTACACATATATAATAAAAGCTGAGGAGCAAAAAAAAATTTTTTGTTAATCAGCAAAACATTCCAATTATTTCATAAATAAATATTTACAAAAAAAAAAAAACAAACAAATTAAGATGATGAAAAGGGGTGCCATATGTATAAATAAATTTCAAAAAAGAAAAAAAAAAAAACCACAACAACAACGAATAAAGTGCCTGTATGCAAAAAAAAAAAAAAAAAAAAAATTATATGATATATGTTTTGAATGTATACACGCAAATTAATATTGTAATAATAATTGTATCATTGTTTGTTAAAAATAATGAAATATTTTCCATCATTATTTGATGAGAAAAATTTCTGTATATTGAATGGATCTTTGTGTCGAATCTCCAAATACGATTTCAATAATGGTGTTTTTATTATTGTGTGTTTGACTATAAAAATAGCAATGAATTGATATTATATTGATGTAAAATCTGTCAGGTACAGTTGAAACAAACTCAGGGTTAAATATGCTTTTGAAGAAACCCCTCCCAGATATTTAACTACAGAAATAAATAAATAAAAAAATTGACTTGGATGTTTAATATTATTCAGACAAATTTATTCTTTTAATGATTTGAAAATAAATTGATTATAATGTTTTTTCAATTAATACTGAGTGTAGTATATACATCAGTCAATTTTTTTTTTTTTTTTCAATCTATAAAATCATATCATTTTGTTTAATAAAATATACATGAATGTCATTTTACTTATTGATTATAAATATATTGTATTTAAATAAACGAATTGTGGATAAATATATATATACAAAAACAAGTTGATGTCGTGATGAAAAAAAAAGAGGCTTATTATGGTGTTCATTATATTTTCATTTTTTATTACAATTTAATATTTACAGTATTTGTTTATTTTATGACGTATAACAATTATTGTATTGTTGTTTTTTATGACAAATTATCAGCATGTTTTGTTGAAGATTATTTAAATGCTAATATGAATTATTTTTAATTTTTCATATTTACATTAATTGTTTCAACAATTTTTTATGCAATTGCTTACACTTTTTTTTTTTATCTTTCATTTTTTAATGTAAAATACAAACAATTTATATTCTCTTTATAAGCAGAGTATAAAAATTGAGTATAAATTACAGTACTAGTTTTTTAACTGTACGATTATTTATTTTACAAACTTTTTTTTTTTTTTTTTTTAATTATTTTTTTGTAACAAGTGGAAAATTGAAAATGTAAAAACTCTTCATATTTGAAATTTAAAAAGAAATTTTATTATTGACATTAACACGTTTTTTAAAAAAAAACTAATTACTTAATATTAATTCAATAAACTAGTAAATTAACCTCGGGGACGATTTCAAAAATCGGAATGAGTGAAAAGAAAAAAAAACTATATATATATAAAAATGAAATAAAAAAATACAAATTTACTAATAATCAGAAAGATATATATTTCGATATATAACTGATGTTTGAAAAAAAAAAAAAAAAAAACAAAGATTACTTCCTTCTGATAATTTTAACAAAAAATTTCAGCCTTTTAGTATTGAATAACAAAAAATTTTTAAAAAATCAACGAGACCAGCTAGATGCTTAATATGGCGAACGAGAAAAAAAAATAAATAATTTACCTTTAAGTTATTCAGTATTGAATGTTGACTTACAAATGAAAGAAATTAAAAAAAAAAAATATTTTTTTAAAAATAGATATGATTTCTGGAATTATGTTTGATTTATAAAATCAACTAAGTGAAAATGCATTTTTCTTATTCATGTTGCTTGTGTATCATTAAAAAATTGCTTTCATTTCTTTTTCTGTTAATTTGTTACTTTTTTTCTTTCTATTAAAAAAAACTTCACAGAAGATTAATAAAGTCTTGCCAGCCATGAAGAATTTGACTGTTTAGAAGATGATGCTACGTTGATTCAGCAAAAAGTGCTGAAAGACCTGCATCAGCTGCATTTTTTGAAGTTTCATCAACACGTTGATGCAATGGTCGACCAGTAACTTCTAGCTTTGGAAGATTATCAATTTTAACTTCTTTACGAAAGAGTTGACCAACACTTCGTCCGATCAACTAAATAAACAAGAAAAAAAAAAAAAATTAAATTAAATAATAAATAAAACAATTAATATTTTCAAATATACAAAAAAAAAAGAAATAATTTTAATACCTGATTTGTAATTTTTTTAAAAAGCTCTTTTTTGCCTTTTTCTACTTTATTTCCTTTTGTATTAACAACAGCCATTTTTTCATCAAATCTTTGAAGATCAGCTAAATTAACACCTGGTATTTTTTGAAAAACTTCAATGATACTTGGAAATTGTGGTCTAAGACATTCATAAACTTGTGCACCAAGTGTTATTAGTGAACCTTGATTAGCTTCATGTTGTCCATGAAGTTGTAAACCTTGTAATATTGCCATCATAATATAAGCAACCATATCAGGTGTTAAACTACCATCAGCTGATAAAGCACGTACAATTGGACCAGTTAACATTGTTGCTTTAAGGCTTGCATTTGAATCATTCCATGATAATGCTTTTAGTACACATAATACAGTACTGTGACAAGTTGATGGATGTCTTAATACAAATGCACCAAGTTCACTAACAACATCAGCAACAATACTATTACTTCTTGTTGTTGTTGTTGTTGTTTGATCAACAGTCATTCCACTTTCTTGTTCCATTGAATCTTGTGGATGTGCATCACTTGCAATACCACCAACAAGTATTACCTTTAAAACATCAACAAAATCACGAGTTAAATTTCTATTTAACATATCATCAATGACTTCTTGGGCATCTGAATTTTCATCAAAATCACCAGAATCATATCTTGACATATATTGCCATTTTGCTGTTAATCTTTGACACATGTGTGTTGTAACATGTGTTAATATTGGTACTAATACACAATCATAATATGCTGGTGGACATGAATAAATAAATGGCTTTAAAAAAACTCTTATTATTGGACGTAAACGATAATCTGGTATAACATCCATATTTGAAAATACAGAATTTAATAATGCTAATGAAAGACCAGGAAGTTGATAAAATTCACGTCCAATTGTATGACAAATACTTCCTAACATATGATAACAACTATCATGTATTGATGCTAAAAATTGTTGCATTTTTGGTAATGATGATGATTCCGATGGTTTTTCATTTTCTAATGATATATCATCAATTGGTAATTGTTGTTGTTGTTGATGATGTATAGTTGATGTTGTTAAACCCATTAATTGTATTTTTTCATATTCAAGAAGATCATGTACATTTTTATAATCAGATGATAGTAATGATAATGCTTCTGGTGTCCAAAAACCATTAATTGAACGTACAAGTGCAAATAATGTTGGTAATATTTGTATAATATGTTGAGCTGATGGATTTTGATATATTGGATTACCACTTTCACTAATTCCAGCGACAAAACCACCTCTTGCAGCACGATCAGGATCATCTGGTATTGAACTTCTTTTAACAACACTTAATATTGATGATACACAATAATATAAATCACCACGATTTTTACATGTTTGTGATAATAATTCACATGATGTTTGATTAATTAATAATTTTTCAAATGATTTATCAAGACCAAGATATATCATTAATTCACGTGGTCCTTTAAATGCTTCATTGCCAATTGTTAAAAATTTTGATGATGAATCACATATAGTTTCAGCAACAAATCTTGATTGTCTTTGATAATCACAAAAATGATTTGATATAAGTAACAATGCTTCACAAAGTGTAACATATTCCATTCTAGTTAATTGACTTGGTTCTCTCATTAATCCACGTACTGTTGTATGAATCTGTTCAAATACAGGTAACAATAATAATGGATATTTAATACTTATTTTAACCATTAAACTTGCTGCATGACGACGTACACATTTTGTACCTTTTGAACGATTTGTAACTGTTTCATTTGTTCCTTCATAAACAAGTGCAGCAAATATTTTTTCAAGTACACGTGGAAGTATTGCAACACCTGGCATTGTCATTGAACCAGTTGACATTGATAAAAATATAAATAAACCACTAATACATGATAATAATGTTGATAATAACCATGGATCTTCTGGTGAATAACCAAGACATAATTCAAGTAATTGAAGACCAGTTTGTACATTTGGTCTTTCATTAACAAGTAAAATTCTTGATACAACTGAATCAAGTGCTTGTGCTAATGCTTCCCATTCATGATATTCTGGATCTTTTGGATCACTACGATATTGTAAATTTAACATTCCTTTTGATATTTTAGCTGTTAACCATTGTTGAACATATGCAAATGCAACAAGTGGTGATACCATTGTTGCATGACGTAGACCTTCTAATATATCTAAACGAAAACGTGATCTAAATATTAAAAATTCATCCTCCGAATCAAAATCATTTAAGCAGTATGCTGATATTCCATTTGAGTGCTGTGAACTTTGTGGATAACTAACTTTAATTAATTTTGGACAGGCACTTTCAATGTACTTTGGCACGTAACTAATTAGTAAACTGTCTGATCTCATGTGATCATGACGAAATAGCATTATCCAAATTCCAATTGATAACTGATTTAAAGTAGGACTTGAATGAGTTGTAAATGCAAGTACTGTATCCAAAAAAACATTTAAATGAGTAGGACGAATACCAGATGAATTTAGTAATTCATCTTTACCCCAAACAGTGCATAATTGTGTTGCCATTCCTGTAAGAACCTGTAAAAATAAATAAATAAATAAATAAATCATGTCTTGAAACTATATATTTTTTTTGTTTTTTACAAGTTTTTTTTTTACCTGAGTCAACTTTTTTAAAAACAAATAATGACTATCATGAAATTCAGGATTTACTGGAGTAACAGCAGCAGCATAAATACATCGTAATGCCTCTTCAGTAAATAAAATCATTAATTGTTTTCTATCATCAATTTTTCCCTTTCTATTAACAACTTGTAAAAGACATTCAGCAGCAGCACATTGAAATGTTGGATCACCAAGAAGTACACAAAGTATTTGAAGTAATCTTCCTTTATCAGCCATGATATGATTAATTGATACCCATTCAACATATCCTGTTAATGTTAGTAATACAACTTGAACAACTTTACTGTGTGACAATGCTTCAGCAACATTACCAATTGAACTTTTTTTTTTAAATTCAGTAAAATGTTGATCCATTAAACGTAAAAAAAATGCAAATATTTCAGCCATATTTGTTGTTAATGCTTGATAAATATCTTTTCTTCTTTGATTTGATTCAAGTGTTTGTAATAATGCAACATCCTCAACAAGACGTAAAAAAACTAATAAAACAACTTCTGTTTGACTTTCACCACGTGTACATGCTTGGCTTAATTCTGATAATAATGTTGGCCATTGTTGTGGCCATTCACGTTTTATCATTTCAACAATAACTCTTGATAATGCATCTTTAATATGTGTCTCTTCTTGCATCATTGGTTCAGTACCTTCTTGTAATAATTTCATTGAATTTTCTTTGATAAATAATTTTTCTGATTGTGATATTTGTGTCCAACGATATTTTATACAATGCTCCATTAGTTGAAGACCAAAATGACGTACAACTGATGATTTATTAGGTGATTTTTGAGCTAAATAAAGACCACACTGAGCACAAAGTGGTGATGTTTCCTTGAATCTTTCACATGCATTGTAAACATCAAGACGTTGTTGATGGGGCACATCTGGTGACATCATCACCTGAACAACTCGAGCAAGTTCTGCTGATATTTCAGCAACATTTCCTGCCCCAAACTCCATCTTCAAATGTTTTTGTTTATGGAATTATGATTTTTGTACCACTGTTTACCCTGAAAATATTATTATTCAATTACATATTGCTCTTACTAACAAAAAAAAACTTTAAATTCGTGAAATGCTGGTTATATGTTGATTTATCCCAATTATACTATTTGACTATCAAATGAATTTGAATTTCTTTTATTTAAAAGTAACATTTAACAAAAAAATATATATATTTTGGAGCCACAAAACTTGATAATTATTTTAGTCACAATATTTTAGCACCAACAATTTATTTTTTTTTGAGGAATAATTATGTGTGGCATTATTTTTCATTTTATACTAAAATAAAATACTCAAAAACTATTCATGTGTCTAATTTTATATGAGTCCTCAGAGTTCAATAAGGAAATTTATATGTGTGAATAAACAGGAAAAAAAATAAACACTCAAAAGAAAGCACCTAATGTGGCTGCTCAAAAAGTCAAATTGCACAATAAGCGCTTTCTTTTATGTATTTATTTTTTTTCACTTTAATGCGCATGAACATGCACATGCGCCTGTCATGCAATCTTGATGAGAGAACAGTGGCGTCGAACAAAAAATTCTTAAAAAATAAGAATTAAAACATGGCTGATCCAGCCCCTCATGTCCTACGCTGTTGCAAACTGACTTTTTGCCGACTGCGCATTCAATTGCGCATGCATGAAAATAAACAGGAAAAAAAATAAAAGGTGCTTTCTTTTGGGTGTTTATTTTTTTTCCTATTTATCTTCGCGCATGCGCAGTTAAATGCGCAGTCGTTGAAAAGTCAGATTGCAACAGCGTAGGACATAAGGAGCTGGATCAGCCATGTTTTAATTCTTATTTTTTAAGAATTATTTGTTTCGACGCCACTGCTCTCTCCTCAATTTTGCATGACATACGCATGTGCATGATCATGCGCATTAAAGTGAAAAAAAATAAATACACAAAAGAAAACACCTAAATACACAAAAGAAAGCACCCTATATTAAAGACCCAAAAAATGCTATTTTTGTTTTACAAAAAATCTGATATGACATCTGTGAAATTTGAAAAACTTTGCAACTCACTAGTGTGCTCACCACTCACTAGTTGGCAACCTAAAAACTCTAGATAAAATCTGGATAGCTATTCTCGACATAATTATCCCCTCAGTTATCCTCGGCGACAGGGATAACTATTTTGTGGAAATTCACCTTAATTTATGGCTTTATTTGTATCTTTTTCAATGGTTTCCATCAAACGACTATATCGCTTTTGAGCGTTTTCATGTTATCCCCGGTACAGGGGATAATTATGTCGAGAATAGCTATCCAGGAGATAATTATGTCGAGAACAAGAAGACTAGAGACCAGGAGAGTCAACTCCCTGTAGTGGGGGATAGGCTGGATGGGACCAAAAACGTCGTAAACTTTTACACAGGGGCAGGCTTTATAAAAACGCCGTTTCAGCGCTGTTGTCGACCCACGAACCACGCACACATGTATTGAATATAATACATATAATACATATACTTAATAAATTAACAGTCTATTTAAATTAATTCCTTAATCACTTGCCACCAATATTTTTATTTATCATAAAAAATATGATATAGACTACAAATTAAATTATTTGGCTAAATCAATTATTTTATCATATATAAATTATTATATATGATAAATCAAAATATTGGTGGCAAATAATTGAAGAATTAATTTAGACTGTTAATTTATTTATTTGGTTCCATCCTTTTCTTAGAAAATATTTTCCATAATTAATCGATTAAATAGCTATTAGAAAATGTATCTAAGGGAAAGATGTGGCCAAATAAATTTTATATGTTGTCTAGATTAATTTCTTGGCAACATTTTCTATAATAAATTAAAATATTTGTGGCGAATAGTTGAGCAATTTTTTTAGACTACGAAATAATTTATTTAGCTACATCCTTCTTTTAGCAAAAATTGTTACATACAATCAATTAATTGTATAAATTTAGATAACAAACTTGTGGCGTATTTTGATATCAAATTGATATACGTAAAATAGAACAAATCAGCATTAAAATATCAACAACAATTGTGAATACTTGTCTGCGAGACGCCGAAAGCGCCTCTCTGTGGCCAAATGTACAAGCCTTATTTCACGACATATTTTGTCCCATTCCCAATGTACATATGTAGTTGACTCTCCTGGTTTCTAGTCTTCTTGGTCGAGAATAGCTATCCTGGTTATTTCTAGTAATATGGTCTTGCATGCAAGGCGCAAGCTTTGTGGACACTCTCCTTAAAGCCTTGCCCGAAAATCTTGTACAGTGGACCCTTAAAAAGCCCGACACCATATAAATATTTTTTTGAGGTTATGCCGGTGTCAAAAACACTCAACTCAAAACAATCAAACTAATTTAATATAAACAAGTAAGAAAAAGAAAGCCAACTGATATAGTATAAATATATTATTTTTTATTTTTTTTTAAAATCATATATTAAAAAACAAATAATGGAGGAAGCTCTTCATTGTCCACCAACTTCAAAATTATCATTCCAAGAACAAATTTATAATGTCCAACTTTCACCTTTTGAATGGTCTCAAAATCTAATATGTATTGCATTTAGTGAAGAAATTGCAGTTGGGACTGTCAAATTTCAAGTAAGCATTATTACTAATATTATCATTAACTCATAATTTTATTAAAACTATTATTAATAACCATTTGATAAAATAATAACAAATAGGATGAAGATGAGACACTAGAAGAAATTGTTTACACTCCAATTAGAACTTTTCATCATGACACACGTGTTCATGCGATTAGCTGGAGTCCAGAAACATCACTTAGTGTCGTGCCAAAAATTTTAGCTTTCTGTGTTGCTGGTGCTGACTTCAAAATTCGTCTTTACAACAGTGACCTCAACGATACAAATACACTTGAGGTAATATATTAGGCAACAAGGTTGTCATTTTATTTATTATTCATTGTTGTTTTGTTTTATATTTTTCATTGATATTAATTGATGATTTGTTAAATAGATTCTTGGTGAACATAAAGATTACATCAACGACATATCCTATGAGTCTGAAGGTGAACTTCTTGCTTCAGTATCAGATGATCACAGCTGCAAGTTGTGGACAATAAAAGATGAAAAAAAATGTCTGTCAACATTTTCTTTAACTTCACCTGGCATGAGTGTTTGTTGGCACAGTGAGGAATCTGGAAAATTACTTGTTGCTGAAAAAAATGGTTTGATTCATATGTACAATATTCGTAGTCATCAGGCGATAATGTCTCTTGACGCTGGAATTGTTCCACTGTCATCTGCTGATTGGTCACCAAATTCATTAAATGTCGCTTGTCTTGCTGCTGGTGAACTTATATTTTGGGACGTATCAAGACCAAGTAGACCACTTGATTCTCGTACTTTATATGTCGAGGGTGGCACTGTTCTTAAATTTTTATCATCAAACGAATATCTCATTGCAACAATTGGACGACCTGATAACATCTTGAAAGTCACTAATTTAAGAACAAAAAAAGTTGTGTTGTCAGCTGATTTGCAATTATATGGTGGACTTAGTTGGCATCATAAATTGCCATATGTTTGTGCTGGAAATGATCGAGAAATTCACTTTTGGAGAATAAAATCAAAGTAAACAAAAAAAATCAAAAAAACCACATATGTATATTTCATAAATACATATAAAAAAAGAAAAAAAAAATAAAGTGTATTTTTATATCAGTGTTATTTCACAGACACTTAATTCTTCTTTTACTAATCTTAATTTTCGTTTTAAAATAAATTAATTGGATTCAAATTTGTTTATCATTTTAATTTATATCATTTAATGCATTTGAAGTATTCACATGTTTAAAAGATAATATTTGGTTATGACATTGCTTAGATAGATCATGTCTTTGTCAAATGTTTTTTTCACAAACATCTAAATATTTTTTTTGTCTTACGAATGAATAATTATCTTGACCATGAATATCTGATAATTTTTTTAAAACTTATATTGTTGAAGAAAAGATTTATTTACTAGAAAAAAAAACAGCTGCCTTAAAATCAGATTTTGTGGAGCAAATAATATCGGCTTATCCCAATCAAAAAAATCTTCTTACCAATAGAAATTTAGAATGTAAAAATAAATAAATAATAATTTGCTAATAAAAACACGTCTGTACACTATTTTTTAATTTTATTATATAATTTATTAATCAAATTATTATACCAACTGATGTTACTACAGGCTGATATAAAATGTTAATAATTTATTTAAATAACCGGAAAAACGTCACAGACGCGCGTGTCGAGTTGGCTCACACACACAAAGTCAAAGTTTTCCAAATGATATACGTACACAATAAAATATGTGTGTATGTGGGAATAATTTTTTCTAGCGCGTTCCAATACGTTCTTTCACGTCGGATTTTCTGTCAGATTTCCACTTTCACAATTTACCTCTTCTTTTTTTTACCCTCTCTTAGCTCGTTATGCTTAAACCTACCAGCGCAGAAACTAAAATTTCATGCATTGAGCAGTTTATATAGTAAAGAGAGGGTAAAAAACATAGTGGTAAATTGTGGAAGTGGAAATCCAACAAAAGTCCGGCATGACAGAACGCACCTAATTTCCACCAATTTCAATAATTTTCAATTTCATCAGAGTTGGTTGATTGTGGTTGATGTTATTGTAAAAATAAAAATAATTCGTGTTACTGTTATATCAAGTGGTTAATAAATATCTATCAAAATGGTGTTAGCGGATTTAGGGCGAAAAATAACAAAGGCCCTGCAGTCCTTGAGAGATGCAACAATCATCGATGAAGAAGTAAATATATTTATCAATTTTTAACCTAACATGTGTTTATGTCATAAACAGATGGATATTGTTGGTCATTTAAAAAAAAAAAAAATATTATTGTTTTTGATAAAAATTTAGTCTTATCATTGAAAAATTTTAGTACAGTTATTTAGCAGTCATTTTAATTTTTATACAATGAAAAATAAAAAAAAATATTTTTAATACTTTCAATGATGAATGTTTTTTTTATTATATTATTATTAAACATGATTGTTATGTTTTTTTTTTAGGTATTGAATTCTATGCTAAAAGAAATTTGCAAAGCACTTTTAGAAGCTGATGTTAATATTCGTCTTGTCAAGCAACTCAGAGAAAATGTTCGTCAAGTCATTGACTTTAATGAAATGGCTGCAGGTCTCAACAAAAGGAGGATGATCCAAAGTGCAGTTTTCAAAGAACTTGTCAAGGTACTTGTTACTATCATATGTAAATAAACAAAAAATGTGTATATATAAAAACGAGCATTGATTGATGATTTATTGCAGCTTATTGATCCTGGTGTAAAAGCCTTCCAGCCAGTTAAGGGAAAGCCAAATGTCATCATGTTTGTTGGTCTTCAGGGATCAGGAAAAACAACAACATGTACAAAATTGGCATATCATTATCTCAAAAAAAATTGGAAAGCATGTTTAGTTTGTGCTGATACATTTCGTGCTGGAGCCTATGATCAAATCAAACAGAATGCCACAAAAGCTAGAATACCATTCTATGGAAGGTAAAAATAAATAAATTTCATACGTAATAATACCTAATTGTTATGTTTTTTTTTCGTACGTAATACTAATTTAAATAATTATCTAGCTACACCGAAGTTGATCCAGTTGTAATTGCTCAAGATGGTGTTGATATGTTTAAAAAAGAAGGCTATGAAATAATAATTGTTGATACAAGTGGTAGACACAAGCAGGAAGAATCATTATTTGAAGAAATGTTGCAAGTATCAAATGCAGTTCAGCCAGATAATATTATATTTGTTATGGATGCAACAATTGGTCAAGCTTGTGAATCACAAGCAAAAGCTTTTAAAGAACGTGTTAATGTTGGTTCTATCATCATAACAAAATTGGATGGTCATGCTAAGGGTGGTGGTGCTTTATCAGCAGTTGCAGCAACACAGAGTCCTTGTATTTTTATTGGTACTGGTGAACATATTGATGATCTTGAGCCATTTAAAACAAAACCATTTATTAGTAAACTTTTGGGAATGGGTGATATTGAGGGTCTCATTGATAAAGTCAACGAATTAAATCTTGATGATAATGAAGATTTATTAGAAAAAATTAAACATGGACAATTTACTTTGAGAGATATGTACGAACAATTTCAAAATGTCATGAAACTTGGACCCTTTTCACAAGTTTTGGTAATTTAGATATTTCATAATCATTAATTTATTTTTTTTTTTTCGTTTTATTTAATTTGTAATTATTTGATTTTAGGGAATGATTCCTGGATTTAGTCAAGACTTTATGACAAAAGGTAGAGAAGAAGATACTACAGTTAGATTAAAGCGTTTAATGACAATAATGGATAGTATGAATGATGCTGAATTGGATAATAAAGATGGTGCAAAATTATTTACAAAACAACCAGGAAGAATTACAAGAATTGCACGTGGTTCTGGTGTTACTGAAAAAGAAGCAAAAGATCTTATTTCACAGTATACTAAATTTGCTGCTGTTGTTAAAAAAATGGGTGGTATTAAAGGTTTATTCAAAAGTGGTGACATGACGAAAAATGTAAATCCAACACAAATGGCCAGACTAAATCAGCAAATGGCAAAAATGATGGGACCTGCAGCACTACATCAAATGGGTAATTTATTTGATTGTTATCCTTGCTATTGTGGCTGATTTTTTTTTTAACTATTCAATTGATAGAAATTCGAAAAAATAATGCTAAACTTAACTTTTCTTTATGAATGTTTAATTAAGTTTTAAAGTAAATAAATAAATTTTTAATTTCAGGGGGAACAGCAGGATTACAGAATTTCATGAGACAAATTCAGCAAGGTGCCGGAGGGTTAAGTAATCTTGGTGGCCTTTTTGGAGGTCAATCTTAAACCACTCGATAAAAATTTCCAGTTATTCATACGAACTCTTTTGTACGAGAAAAAAAAAAAAAAAAATTTTTATCCATTTTCTAGCATAATTATTGCGTTTTTAATTTTCGATTCTTAAAAGTATATTTAAATTATTTATGAAATTAAGCATAGAAATTTTTTTATGAAATTTCTTTATATTGCTACATATTTAAACATTATCAAATCATCTTACAGAATTATAAGAAATTGCAATTTACAGATCTTCGAAAAATTCTTTTGTAAATAATTTAATATGTATTAATGAAAAAAAGAAAGAAACTTTAATGGGAGAAATTATGAAAATACATTGTCTCATGAAGTAAATAAAAATATTGATAATATTATATTAATAAGATGCTGTCTATTTTTAAGTTTCAGAAAAATAAAATAAACACATTTGGGTCGTTTTATATATTTTTTCAAAAAATATATTAATTTAACGCCGTCTTGTTTGAAGATATCGCTTAATTAAATCACACTTCGCATTTTCAAGTGATAATTTTTTTTCTTCCAAATCAAGTAATTTTTCCTGTATTTCAAGTTTTTTTTCTTCTAGCTTCAGTCTCTCTTCATCATCACAATGACAGTGTTTTCTTCGTTTACTTTCAGGTTCATCATTATCAACAAAATCATCGTCATCATCAGATGATTCTGATGATGATGACGATGAATCAAATATGCTATCTCGATCATCTTCAGTTGGAGAGTCAAATAACCAATCCTAAAAGATAATTTTTGTTTGTCATTAGAGTCTATTCATCAGTCTAATTCTCTTTATATGTTGGAAAAGATAAAAATATTTTTTAATTTGTTTGTATATACCAACCTCAATTATTCCATCAACAATTCTATCTAAAACTTTTTCTGCAATAACAGTATCCATTGCGTTAGTTTATTAGTTATTTATAGTTGAAGTAAAGAAGAATTTATATTCAAACGCTTTAAAATTGTCTAGTATCGATATAACCAATATTTTAGATATTTTTAATAATGTGCACTTGAGTTGCGAATTTAATTACAATTTAGTACATATATAGCAAAATATGTATACATATGAATAAAAAAAGCGAAACATCTAATGTCTAGTGTCTAGAAAAAGTCAATCTTTTAATCACTTTTAATGCTGCGAAGAGTGAGAGAGAAATACATAAACATCATGCGCAATAAGTAAACTTCGTGAACTTCTAAACTTCTAAAATATGATACAGTCAGCATTACCAACATTATTAAATTTTCTCTCTAGAAACATAATTCTCGTTCCGTAACAGAAAGTGCTTTCTTTTGGGTGTTTATTTTTTTTCCTGTTTATTTTCACGCATGCGCAGTTGAATGCGCAGTCAGCAAAAAATCACTTTGCAACAGCGTAGGACATGAGGAGCTGGATTAGCCATGTTTATTTTTTAAAAATTATTTTCGGCGCCACTGTTCTCATCAAGTTTGCATGACAGGCGCATGTGCATGAAAGTGAAAAAAAATAAATACACAAAAGAAAGCACTTATTGAAAGAAAGCACCTAGGGTCTGTACAGGAATTATCATTTTTCCGAATCTTCAAGATGGCGAAAGTCAGTGCCTATCTAAAGCGGTGTCTCCACGCTATAGAAATCTCATGCAAGTTCTTGCACGAAAAAATGGAACATGTCCCATTGGCTGCGATAGTCTTGCAAGGCTTTTAAAGGCTTATTTCCACCAAAATTCTAGTAATTATCTAGTGTCGAAAGATCTTGCTGCAAGATCTTGTAAGCATTTCTATAGCGTGGAGAGTGGAGACACCGCTTAAATCGCTCGTCTGAATCACCAACATCTTGAAAATCCGAAAAAATAATTTCTGAACAGACCCCTAGTGTGCCCGGGATCCGTTCAGAAACTCTCATTTTTTTGGATCTTCAAGATAGCTTACGTAAGTTCCTATCTAAATTGCTGGGCTCAATCAACGCCATCTTGAAGATCCGAAAAAATGAGAATAGGTGCTTTCTTTTGAGTGTTTATTTTTTTTACTCCAATGCGCATGATCATACACATGCACATATTATGCAACATGAGGAGAGAACAGTGGCGTTGAACAAATAATTCTTAAAAAATAAGAATTAAAACATAGCTGATTCAGCCCCTCATGTACTACGCTGTTGCCAACTGACTTTTTGCCAACTGCGCATTCAATTGCGCATGCGCGAAAATAAACAGGGAAAAAAATAAATACACAAAAGAAAGCACCTATTAAGTGCCAGGTGTGATCTTTCGTCAATTTTTTGTTGGCGCATCATGATCACGCATTTGCGCAGAAGTCATGGAATCAAGTAAAAATTTTAAAATGGCTGTTTTCTTTCATAAACTAAGGGGTACGTTCCAAAAATCACTCAAAGCCCGGAAGCGACGCAGAAGACGAGAAAATATAAGAATAAAACAAACTAAAAAGTTACTGGAAATTACTGTAGATTGTAAACAACAAAACAAGCCATATTGCAATATGCCACTTGCTTATGTTACTTATTACAGTTGTGAAAAGTATTTTTATAATTATTGATAATAATTAAACAATAATATTTTTTTTGAATTGTACCTATAAAAATTCATGCAATAAAAATCATGTCTACCACAACAAAAAATTAAAAATTTTCTATGGTCGCAATCTTGAGCTTCCGGGCTTCCGAATGATTTTTGGAACGTCCCCAGGTTAGGTGCTTTATTTTGGGTGTTTATTTTTATTCCTATTCATTTACGCGCATGCGTAGTTGAATGCGCAGTCAGCGCGTTTTAAGAATTATTTGTTCGACGCCACTAGGCGCTTTCTTTTGTGTATTTATTTTTTTTCACTTCAATGCGCATGATCATGCACATGCTCATATTATGCAAACTTGAGGAGAGAACAGTGGCGTCGAACAAATAATTCTTAAAAAACAAGAATTAAAATATGGCTAATCCAGCCCTTCATGTCCTACGCTGTTGCAATCTGACTTTTAATTGACTGCGTATTTGACTGTGCATGCACGAAAATAAATAGGAAAAAAAAAAATACACACAAGAAAGCACCTAATGGGTGCATTCTTTTAATAAAAATTTTTTTTCCGTTTTGCAATTTCGCCCTGTAATACCAACTAAAAACTAGAAACAGAAACAACGACAAAAGTGATAAATTTCTCTATGCAATATTCCAGGCTTCACAGTTTACGATAATGTGTGGTACGAGCTATGTGACAATAACAAACAATCACAACAAGTCAATTTTCTATTTATTTAAGTTTGATAGGGCCGGTTTTTTCGTCCAACATTACAGTTAACTAAGGTTTAAACTCTAGTTAACTAACTAAGGATTTGGTTACCGACTGCGTTTTTTACATGCTTTAGTATTGAAAATATCAATCGATAAGTAGTTAATCCTTAGTTAGTTAAAGTTAGTTAATGCTCAGTTAACTGTAATGTTGGACGAAAAAACCGGCCCATATAAACATTGAACAGTTATCCATCTAATAATTGGAAGCCAAAAAAAATAATGTCATGTGCCAGTACTGCCACTACAAGAAACAGCTTTTTCCTATAAAATTTTAGTCGGTATTACAGGGCGAAATTGCAGAGCCAAAAAAAAATTTTTATTAAAGGAATGCACCCACACTTACAAAACTTAAAAACTCCTTTTTTCAGCTTTTGCGCAAATGCCCGGTCATGATGCGTGAATAAAAAATTGATGAAAGAACGCTCCTACTAGGTGTTTTCTTTTGGGTGTGTATTTTTTTCACTTTAATGCGCATGATCATGCACATGCGCATGTCATGCAAACTTGATGAGGGAACAGTGGCGTCGAACAAATAATTCTTAAAAAATGAGAATTAAAACATAACTGATCCAGCTCCTTATGTCCTACGCTGTTGCAATCTGACTTTTCAACGACTGCGCATTTAACTGCGCATGCGCGAAGATAAATAGGAAAAAAAATAAACACCCAAAAGAAAGCACCTATTTTCTGAACGGACCTCTGTAGCCAAATGACTTTTTTCTTACTGCGCATTCAATTACACATGTCTAGAAATGAATTGGAAAAAAAAAAATAAACCACTGAGAGAGAAAGCATCTAGGGGCGCATTCCGACTTCCGCCCCGAGCATTTTTTCGAAACTTCAAGATTACGAGTCGTTAATTAGCCGGTTATTTATTTTTTTGACAGTGAATAACTGTTATTAACTGTTAATAATCGACTCACAGCTCTAACTACGACGAATATAATCTTGTACACAGGTTAATTAAATACATATGAACCGAAAAAATGGATATATGTATACACAAAATTTAAATTACTAAATTGTGCCATTTTGAAGATCCAAAAAACTTGATATCTAATTTTTTATTTTATTTTTTTTTTTTTATTTCATACAAAAGATTAGTTTCACAAATTTTGACCGTAGGTTTTCAAAGACTCTCGTACTTGCAGTATAACGGTGACTTTTTTCTTTGCTTATTTTTAATATCCCAACACATATATTTGACTATGTAATTTACAGTCAATAAAAGAAATGAAAAAATCTTACTCATATGCAGTTTTATTTGTTTGTTTATTTTTTTTTTTAATTTTATTTTATTTTTATTTTATACTTTTATTTTTTATATCTACTCACATGTCATTTGCAATTTTATGTTTTTCATTTTCATAAATATAATATCTCGCTCGTAATTTATGTATTACAAAATAAAGTAGATTATCTCTCGAGAAAATTTATAGTTTAATAAGACAGAAATACATATGTTATTTTATAGTATAAGTTTTCACGAAAAAGACAAAGATCTGATTGACCACAGTGTATCAGCCCAACCGATTATCAGAGTGAAGTTTTTATATTTAATGTAATTTGATTAATTTAATTTAATCTATACAATAAAAAGACGTGGCCGGATCCTTGGAAACGCAGTGGAATTGCTCCGAATTATTCCGGAATATTTCCACCAGGGATAGTCAAGATTAGGACAATAAAAATAGGTGCGTTCTTTCACTTGTGGGAGCCTGCGGGTATCGCCACCTCTAAGGCTCTAATTGCCTCTAATAATTGCTAATAATCCCTCTCTATTTTTATTTCTTTTCTTTTTCTAACTTGCGTGAAATTGGAAGCGGAATTTATACACAAGATTATTTTATATTCTTTATTTATTAAATATCAAATTATTCATGAGGTTTTTAAACTAATTGACCAATGTCAAAAACAATATCTACTAATATTAGTTCTTAAATTATATCAATTTGGATATTCACTTAATGATAATAATTTTAATAAATAATTATTGTTATATAAGCTCCTTATAATTTCTTGGTTCTTATCTTTTTCATGCGTTTACAAATATGGTTTTTTTTTGTTTTTTTTATCACTCTACTGTATCAACTATTTACTATATAAAAAAAAAATCATCATTACTAAATTTACGTATCGAAATAATCATATAACTGATTAACGTACTATTCTATTTTGCATATAATATACACTAATAATTATTCGAGATAGACTGTTAATTATTAAATTAATCATCACAAGTCACAACAATAAAATCAACAAAAATATATCATTTATTCATTATCTTACATAAAAATTAAGTTTGAAATTAATAATTATTAAAATATCACTGATAAAATTTAAATTTTGTACCTTTTTTATAATTTTATTAAAATAGTTTTTATTTGTTATAAAAAAAAAAGAAAATTATCAGCTATTTTTTTCTGTAAAAATATAAAATCATGTATACTATAGATTTGTTGTTTTACTTTAATTTTATGAGTCATACATAAATTTATAATTAACAATGGATTTGTAGTATTCTGAAGTCGGAAAAAATAAAATAAAAAAAATAATTCCAGCTTAAAATATTATTATAATCATCATAACGATAAAATAAATATTAATATGTTCAAAAACATTATATTGATTAAAGTTTTCTTATCACTAACGTTTCTTAAACTTTACTGAGAAAAATAAAATAAAATAAATTTATTAATGAGTCATTCGGAATTGATGTATATTTAGATATATTATTTTAGAAAAAAATTTTTTTTTAATATTCAAAAATATTATTATCAGTTTCAATGACCATATATAGCAAACCAATATCATGATTCATTATTATTTATTTGTAACTACGCACGTATTATTTAAAAAAAAAAATAAGTCTACCAAAAAATCCCATCAACACATACACAGTGATAATCAAAAGAAAGAAAAATGTTATCACGTCCATGCATGACTCATGTCAAAAATAAAATTTTCCTAAAATATAAAGAACACATTAACAAAGCTATGAATCAGTCGAACTCGCGCTCAGCATTTCCAACGTCACCTCATTCGTAAAATCAAAAAAAAGTTTACTGCTGATAAGATTCAAAGTCGAGGTGTACGTGGAAGCATCGTTTTTTCATTTATTGTAGTCTTGTACAGCAAAGGTATCGGACCTATTAAACTATTTCTCTGGGAATCAAAAAAATAATTGTTTGATTTAAATAAAATTACATCATGTCTTGTAGTATTTTTATAATACTATTATTGTGTTGTACTTGGATTGTATTTGGTAATAAATAATGTTTTAATTAATAATAAATATATATAAATATTGTGCATCGAAATTTTTTTCAAAAAAATAAAATTAAAAAATATGTAAATAATTAAACGAATATTTTATTATTCTAGGTGAGGGTGTTGTGATTAATGGTGAAAGAGAAGGTACAACACTTCTACCAGTTATACCAAGCGAGACAATATATTGTGACCCACGTGAATATGTGACTGTTTCATTGAATGTTGAATACCGAAATGACACAACGTGCAAAATTGAAAAAGTAAGTACAAAAAAAGCAAGTATTATTTAATGAAAAAAATGATAAGTTATGATAATAACAATTATAAAAATATTATTATTTCAGGATACAAATGATCTATTTCAAAGAGTTGGTGCATGTAGTTTTCGTGGTCTTGCTAATAAGATTCAAATTGTTTCGTGGACAATAGTTGCAGAAACAAAATTATCACATCAGTATAAGGGCAAGTTTCAAGTACTGACTTCCCATTCAGAGACAACCGAAATTTACGTAAGAACAAAATAAATTAAATATTTAAATAACAATAATAATAGTTTCTTTTTTTAAAGTAAAAATATTAAATATCAATGCCTAATCTTAATTAGAATATAGAAAAAAAATGTTTTCAAACTACTTTGTTTTTACTTGAAAATATGTACTCAAATTATCTGATAACAATGATAATTTAAAATTAATTTTTTTTTTTGTTTTGCTAAAATATAAATTAATTAAATTTTTTAGTTTAATATTAATATATTTATAATAATTTTTTTATATTTATTTATTTGCAGTTTTACAAAGAAACACATTCAGTGATCCCACTTGATGCATTTGACAGAGAGTATTGTAACATCGTAAGGCCAAATGAAAAGAATGATAACAATTTGAAGATAAAAAATATTCGAAATTCAGAATACGTCATTGATGAGAAAGAAAAATATTCTGGTGAATGGGTTGTACAATATTTCAATAGTACAAATCATAATTATATTAGTAAAATATACGACGTTACTTTCAAAGGTAACAATAAAAATAATTATTTTTATTTATAGATTTGCATAAATTTAATGTGAAATTTTCGTTTTATTTTAGAAATTACATTGTTAATTTAATAATTTATTGTATTATGTATTTATTAAATTAGTTTTTTTTTTCTAGAAAAAATTGAGCCTAGAATGGTTGTAACTACAAGTAAAAATTCTACTAATGGAACATGGTCTAAATTTGAATGCAGTGTTGACTTCGCCAGTATTGGTCAATGTTCATTCCACGGACCATCTGGTATAATAATAAATGAAGGAATCGATAATAATAGTAAAACGTAATGAATGATCATGAATTTTTTATTGATAAATGTCAAATAAAATTAATTTATTTATTAAATATTTATTGTTCAATTAAATTAGGTTCGATTATGAAGTGATCAACACAAGAGCAAGTGGCCATCCAAAATGTGTATTAACAATTTACAATCAAACAATGCATGAAGAGGGACAATGGAAATGCTCACTTCGTGATGAAAATCAGATTGCAAATGGCACAAAAATTATTGGTGATCGATTCAAAAAATTAATAGTGAATGTTTTTCAAAAAATTGGATCAGATTTTGATGTAAGTATTCAAATTATATTATTAATTAAATATTTTTGATTAAATATTAATATTAATTATTAATTAAATATATAATAGTCAGCATACAGTTTCAAAGTATTTAATTATGTAAAAAAATATTTAACAGATGAATTTTTATTTAACAGTTGAATTGTACACAAAATCACGAATGGAAAAATTGTGATATAGAACATCCAAACGGTGAACGTACATCTGAAACTTTTAATAATTCACCTACACCTAATGTTAAAGAAGAGGATAAAATCTGTTCAAAAAAATTTACAAATGCCAACAAAAAATTAAATGGTAATTGGACATGTACTGTCAGTCGAGACGAAGGAAGGATGACATATGAAAAAACATTCATTGTTCGAGTTACAGGTAATTTTTTTTGCTTTTTAGTTTTCACTTATTGATAAATCTCTGGTTATGATTTCATAAAATTAATCTTTTTTTTTTTGTTTTCTTATCAAAACAGAGGATTTTGCACTAGCTGATTTACGATACGAAGATGTCACTGGAATAAATCAAACAATACTAGAAGCACGTCCATTTCCAACTGATGAAAATAAAATGAAAAATATTACAAATTGTGCATGGACACATCCAGTTGATAACAATTATTTAAGTAATGATCATTATTATACTATGACAAATAACAATAATATTTGTAAACTTATAATTAACTGTAAGTAATGCTCAATTTATTATTTATAATCTTGTTGTAAACATTATTTTATTTTTTTTATTTACTTGATTTTAACAGATCCACAAGAATATGACAAAGGAAATTGGACTTGCACTATGTCATTGAAATCTTCTAACGGTGCTGTGGATACTTTTGTTGCATTATTTGATGTACAGGATGTTGAAATTTATTCAATGTTGTGGTGGTATATACTTTATGGATCAATTGTTGTTTTGATCATTATTATTGTTATATTATTTGTTCGCTGGGATCTTACTCCTAAAAGTAAAACCAAGCTTCTCAATCCAGAGTAAGTGAACTTGATAAATAGTTTTTAAATTTGATGAAAGTCATTTATTAATTATTTATTAATAAATATTTTTCATTAAATTTAAGAACTATTATATATAACTACTCGTTATATTGAACTTCTAAGTTGATTTCTATCAGAACTTGGAGGTTTTGTTGTTTTGTTCAAGTCCCCATTTGTTGTTCGTTTCTAAAATAAATAATAAAAATTATTGTATTATTTGTTCAAGTCCCCATAAAAATATTCCTTAAAACGTCTTTGTTGTTGTTCGTTTCTAAAATAAATAAATAAACAATTATTGTATTAACAATTATTTTAGAAACGAACAACAACAAAGACGTTTTAAGGAATATTTTTATGGGGACTTGAACAAAACCTCCAAGTTCTGATAAAAATCAACTTAGAAGTTCGATATAACGAGTGAACTCTTGTGTTATATATACAATTAAAAAAATGAAATTAAAAATAAAAGAAAATAAATTCATTATATGAAATAATTGTTTAGGCCAGAGGCAGTTTAAACAAAATAAAATCTATTTCCTTGTATTATACAAAAAATTTAACTTATCAATTTCGATGAATGAAATAAAAATTTAACGTTTCAAGACTGTACTTTTTTTTTATATTTAAATATAAAACAAATACAAAATACTTTAGTCCAACAATATAGCATTAATGCTTTTGATTTTTGCCTTTTTTTTTTTTTTGTCGAATGAACTAAAAGAAATGAAGAAAATTTGCCATTAGGCACTAATATAACAAAGTCATAACAGTAGGTATTCTTAACTATTTTTACATATTTTATTTTGTCAATCAAATCATAATCTTAATTTTTTAATTGAAAAGAAAATGAAATAAAAAATTAAAGTAAGTGACATTATTAAAAAGTTTTTTTTTATAAATTTTTAAAGTTTAATTAAAAGAAATTTCTTAACAATATTCAAAAAGCTTCTAGCTCAATCTAATTATGTTTAAATAGAAAAACAAATATAGACAATGTTGCAATAATTACTTGATATTGATGATTTATTATTGTCAACATCAAGATTCGTTAAAAATAAATTATTATTATTATTATTCTCAATAACAAAAGCTTCTAAAGGTGATCTCATTGATGATGAACAACAATTATGACAATCATCATTATCCCGACAGTTTTATGAGCAATTTTTTTTTTTTTCAATATTGATTAATTATTCTATCTATTTATTAATTATTGTAAATGGTAAGTTGTATTGATCGTGAACTTGGTTGTAATTTTCATTGAACGTTCATCAAAGCTCAATGTGCAGTGACGATTGGTGACGATAGTGCTCGTTGGTCAATGATCAACCACGGTAACCAGCTATTAGTCTTGATAAGTGTTGATTAGTATGTATACTTCAGATGTGTGTCTATGTGATGTGTTCTTAGTTTTTCATCTTCCACGTGTTCATTAATAATTATTCTCAACGATGATTGGTTCTTTAAAATCATAATTCATGATGGAGAAAACATGACGACACATAAATCAAGGTAAAAAAAATAACAATAATAAAAATGATTTCTTTGTTTTTTCTTTTTTTTTTTTTAGCCAATGATAATTACAAAAAACGTCACAATAAAATAGTGAAAAATATTACAGAATAATAAAAAAAAAAAGATTTTGGCAAATTAATATCATGGAAAAATTCTCGTTATTAGAAAGAGACTTTTTTATTTCGATTCCCCGCATCATTCGCGGATTTTTTTCAGTTGTACAAAAAGAATAAAATTAATAAACGACAACATACTGATTTGATGACACTGGAAACTCCAGGAGAGACTTTTTTTTGGCTGATCCAGTAAAATATGAATGTTGGAACTTTTACATCAAGTTACATTAAATTATTATTATTATCATCGTTTTTATTTTAATAATATTTTTTTTTTAGGTATTAAAAAAGTTATTAACTGGTAAAAACTTGTGTAAATTGTGCTTCAATTTCGTCTACAGTGTTTTTTATAAAAAAAAAATTATAAATAAATTATTGTTTCGTTGAAATTAGTAAATGATTCGATTGCAAAATAATTGTTTTCAATCGATACACGGTCACAATGTCAATATTATTATCAAGTTATCCAAACTATTCTATTACAACTATTCTATTTTTCAATTTCTGTCCTTTTTTTTTATTTCAATTAAACATGGTAATTTAAAGTTTATTTAAAAGATAAATTTCGTGTGATATACTTTCTGCATACTTTCTGTACGTCCATCCAATGTTATTGAACAAGTAAAATCAACGAGAGCATCGATATATCTTGGATTGGTTATGATAAAACCTTGTCGAGGATCAAATTTAACACCATTTGTCTCATTAATTGCAAGTTCCTACAAATAAAAACAATGTAACAGAATTAGCTATAATAATAATAATATTAAAGTTATAATATTCTTGAAAAATATAAAAAAAACTTTTATTGTATTTTATTAATTTATCAATTACCTGTGAGCCTTTAAATAATTTCACATCGTAGCATGGTGAGGTTGGTTCACAAGGAACTTTCATAGAGGAGCGATCTAGAATTTTAAGTGTTTTTTCAGATGCCTTCGCCAAAAAGAAACGTTCTTTTGTTAAAAATAAATAAAAAATAAATATTAGAATTAATGATACATTTTAAATAGAAATAATACTTATCTTTAAAAACTCACTTTTAACCCATATATACATACGAGTAAGATAATAACTATTGAAACATACATAATCTCCTCCATCCCACATAGATACACTTTTTTTTTTTTCAAATATAATCCCGAGTAGAAACTTGTTCAGGATAGCCTGAACACTGATCCAGGCCTGATCAGGATATCGTAAGGCTATCCCTATTCAAGTAACTCTATCACATCCTGATCAAGCCTGGATCAGGCACTCATTTCTTATTGATATGAAGTCGGATCAGGACTTGATGAAGATAAAAGTATTAAATTTATCTAATTTTTAAATAATTTCATCTTGATCAAGTCCTGATCCGGACTGGATCAGGCTACCCCTATTAAAGATAGAGTAGGAATGGCCTGATCAGGATAGCATCAGGCTATCTGTATTTTATCCTTAATAGAGTAGCCTGATCCATTCTGGATCAAATCTTGATCAAGAAAAAATTATTGAATTTATTTTTTTTTCAAATAATTTTTTCTTGATCAAGATTTGATCCAGAATCGATCAGGCTACTCTATTAAGGATAGAGTAAGGCTAGCTGGATCCAAAATGGATAAAGAAAAAAGTATCAAATTTGCGTCTTTGAATTTTACAAATTGCCTGATCAGGATAGCATCAGGTTATTTTATTCTATTAGATAGCTGATCCATTCTGGATCAAATCTTGATCAAGAAAAAACTATTGCATTTATTTTTTTTTCAAATAATTTTTTCTTGATCCAGTCTTGACCCAGAGTGGATCAGGCTACTCTATTAAGGATAGAAAAAGGCTAGCTGGATCCAAAATGGATGAAGAAACAAGTATCAAATTTGCGTCTTTGAATTTTACAATTGTGCTGATAGGATAGCATCAGGTTATTTTATCCTTAATAGAGTAGCCTGATCCATTCTGGATCAAATCTTGATCAAGAAAAAATTATTGAATTTATTTTTTTTTCAAATAATTTTTTCTTGATCAAGATTTGATCCAGAATCGATCAGGCTATCCCTATTAAGGATAAAATAGAGATGGCCTGATGCTATCCTGACCAGGCAATTCGTAGAACCTATAAGGACAAAAAGTTAGTACGAATTATCGAATGCCTCAATGGCCGAGCGTGTCAAGTACTAGCGTTGTAATCCCGTGTCGAAGGGTTCGAACCCCGGTCGTAGCAATAATTAGTTAGGTAAATTATCAATTAGGTCAGTTTGTAATAATAAAGTTTATCTGTGTTCTGTTAAGCGTTAGATTTCAAATTAAAAAAAAAAATAAATTTGAAATTATTAATTTTTTTTTTTTTTGAATAAATCATGTATCCTGATCCAGTTTTGATCCAGAATCTGGATCCATTATGGATCATGTATCTTTACCACAGCCTGATCAGGTATCCTGATCCATTCTGGATCCGAACCTTACGAAAAAGCGTTACATCCTGATCAGGTTTGGATCCAGTATCTGGATCCAGATTGGATTTGAAATCAGGCAAGCCTGATCAGGGCTTGATCGGAACCTGACCTGAATTTCTACTCGGGTATATGTTGTATTGTCGTTTGATTTTTTATAACTCATACCAAACTCATCCGTGAATGGTACCTTGATACCAAAAAATAAAAAAATAACAAATGTCAGGCTTATAAGACAATAACAAGTTGGTTTTTGTTTTTTTTTGTTTTTTTATCAATAATTATTAATCATTAATTAAAATATAGCTTACTTTATAAGGATTTATTTGAGATCTATTTATATAAAATGAAAGAGTACTGCGGTTATTTTCATTATCTGAACATGAACATACAAGTCGATCATTTTCATTTAATACAGCTGTGTCCTTGCTTACCATCCCTGTACATTTGAAAATCAATTCTGAAAATATTTTTTCCAATATAACATTTATTATTATTTGTATCTTTTTTTTTATTTTTTTTCTATTTTATCATCAATATCATAATATCAATAATATCATATTCAGCCGCAGTCTTGAATTCATCGGCAAAAAAAAAAAAACGCTCATAACTTACGAACTCAGTAATTAAGAGACTTCGTACTAGGCTCAAAAGAAGCGCATTAAAAAACTCTATCGCCCGCGTAATATGTTTTTCGCTCTATTGATAATAGTTTTTAATAAAAAAATAAAAATGTAAATTTTGAAAAAATTTTTTGAGGTTTGACACTTTAAATTTTGTTGTTTAAAAAATAAAAAAAAAACTATAAACTATTTTTTTTCTTTCACTATATTTTGTTACTTATTTTCTCCTTTTTATTAAAACTTTTTATAATTTTGGCGTTTTTCAATTAAAAAAAAAAAAAAAAAACAAAAAAAAAGTATAAATTAAATGTTTTTACATAAATAAAGCCTTATTAATATATAATTTAATAAATTCAATAAATATTTGATCTCAGAGCTATAGGGACCACAAAGGCTTTCGCCGAAGTTTTGAAAATTTTCAATTTTCAACCGGGAACGAATTCGTTACCAAAATTTTTTGTTTATTAAAAAGGGAAAAAATGAGTTACTTTTGTATACAAAAATTAACAATTTTTGTTTTGACTTTATTTCCCTCTTTTTCTTTAATTTTTAAAAGAATAAAATTATAAAAAATTATTTAAAACAATTAAATACGCGCCGAACTATCCCGTAAGCACGCGTTTTTACATGTATGTGTAAGTAGTGGATTAGAGGCGAAGAAGAGATAGACAGGGCGAACGCGAGTAAGAGAAAAATGCAGAATCGGGCAATTTTCATAAAATATTAATTTTTTAATAAAATCTTGTACCTGGCTTATTTTGAATATTATATCTTTTTAACTATAAATCGAAAAAATTCAAGAACAGGCTTTTTGGATAGGGAAATATCGATATTAATGAGGAAAGTGATTTTCGTTTTGATATATATATTTAATATTGAAGGAGTTATTGAATAATTAAGAATTCGTGACGTCATACCTATATGCAACCTATTTATACTATTACTCGGTAAGTCGTCTCGCGCTGGAAAAAAAAATGCGTTGAGACTCTATCGAGTCTCTTGATAAAAAATGTGAGGATGACACGATATATTTTATTAATTTTTTTCAAGAATAATCAATATAATATTTGTATTCTCTTTCTATACGCCACTTTGTACTCTTGTATTGAATCTTAGTTGTAAAAGTAAAAAAAAAAAAGATAATAAGAAAATATGGGAATTTGGCATTAATTTTTCATATTTGAAATTATTAATTGATAAATCAAAATATATTAAAAAAAAAAAAGCAAAAGATAACGACACGTGGTGTTCCCAAGCGGTCACCCATCCAAGTACTAACCGCGCTCAACGATGCTTGACTTCAGTGATCGGACGAGAACTGGTATTTTCATCGTGATATGGTCGTTATCTAAAGACTCAGTTACTCTGAAACAATTATGACCAGCTTCTTAACACTTTTCACTAGGTTGATTGCTTAAACCAATACAAAAACTCGATCATAGTTAGATCTAAACTAGTCTGATCAAAATTTCGTTTTTACTCGATGCAAATGACATGGAAAAAAGTGTAAAGAAGCTGGTGATAAATGATTTGGAGTAATAAGATCATCAGATAACGGCCATATCACGATGAAAATACCAGTTCTCGTCTGATCACTGAAGTCAAACATTGTTGAGCGTGGTTAGTACTTGGATGGGTGACCGCTTGGGAACACCACGTGTCGTTATCTTTTGCCTTTTTTTTTACATTTATTTTGATTTATCAATTAGTAATTTTGAGCATTCAATTCATTACAATATATATCTCTAACTGAACGAAAAAAACGTGTAATAATTTTTTTATCTTAAACAAATAATAGTCATACTGCTAAACATCTATAGTTCAAACTAGATCAAGCAACTGACCATATAATCTCAACCTGACTACACTGAAAAACCGACTAAATCACTTGCAAAAAATTTATATTCATAAATCACCAATAGAAACGTCTTTTTCAAATATAAATATACAAAATATTTATATTAAAAATGTCTATTAAATATGTTTGACATCTTATCTGGACCCTCTTATCAGCTAAAAGCGCGTGTGCAATGAAAAAATTGACTTTGTGTCATAATATTTACTGTCTACGGCACGAAAAAAAGTGTAAAAAACTGCTTATAGTTGTTTGCTTGGTTTTCCCAATACCGATTGAATAACTGAACTCATATGAGTTCGCTTTCCGACCTCTAAAGTCAGGCACCGTAGGCAGTGGTTAGTACTTGGATGGGTGACCGCCGACAAACACCACACATTTTTTTTTTTTTTTCTCTCGATATTAACTAATGTTATTTAACATTATTTAAAATTTATGTTACAATTAATTACAATTATTTTCTCTGTCTACTTAAAAAAAAAACAATAATATTTTTCAAGTTTTTAATTAATTATTTATCATCATTTAGAATTTTGTTTGCATCAAGGATGAGAAATAAATAAACAATGAAAATTTTATTTTTTATTGATAACTAATATACAGTGTACCATTTAATAATATTATAAAAAATATCTTTTTTAAATATAATTTATAAATTAAGCCTGGTAATTTTCTAATAATTCGAAATTCAGAATCATTCAAATTTATTCATTAACTTACAAGCTTTGTGGTAACTTCAATCGAGAATATATATATCATATTCGAAATAACATAATTTTGACGATTTTCGATTGTCTGATCGATACCAATAATCGTATTAATTGTAATATTAGTATTTATGATATGAAATGAATACGTTCAAGATCCAAACAGTTTTTTGTTGAATGATCTCATCATGAGTGAGGTTTTGGCAACCACGACATTCATTAATTTTCATAATAATAATTTATTTCGTATACAACTTGAAAAAAAAAAAATAACAAGTTTATTGGAGTATATCGATTATGATAATAGATTCGATAATGATCGATTATTATTGATTTTATTGAAAAAAATGGAAAACATAAATAATTATTCCATTTGAAAAATAAACCTTATGTAAAAATCTACTAGAAATTCAATTATCATCGGGTAACCTATATTTGCGTTTTCCAATTCAAACTTTTTTACAATACAATAAATAATAATATTATTGCAGTTATTTATGTTTTTTTTATTGACTACAAAAGTCTGATTATGATGAGACATATGTTGTTCCTGATGAAGCATTTAGACAAGATAATTTATTTATTTACATGATGATGATGGTGATGGTGATGAAGAAGAAGATGATGATGATGGCAATGATGCTGATATTGATGAAAATATTGTTGATAATAATTATGACGATGATGATGGTGATAATTACATAGGAAATGAGCATGATTATGCTGTATAGGTGATGTGTATGATGCTGATATTGTTGATGATCCAAATGATTATTTTGATGATGAACGTGACTTTGTTCCTGCTGCTGTGTTTGATCAGGATTATTCATCAGATTTATTTAATGACAATATTGCTGATGAATTTAATGATGATAATAATATTGGCGATGATGAGGATCAGATATTAAATGATGATGAATTTACCGAGAGTCATTTTGCTCAACTTGAGGCTGATAATAATGAATATAATCTATTATATTAATGTCGATGATGATGATTATTATTATTATAATAATAGTAATAATGGTGATGATAATGATGATGATGACAGCAATTATTATTATTTTTGAAATATTATTAATAAAAATCTAACAACATATACTTATACATATATACATGAATATTTTATTTTAGAAAATAATTTTTTGCTGGAAAAAAAAATATCTCTTTGGGTTTTTTTGTGGATAAATTGTTTAGAATTTTTTGTTTTATTCTATCTGCAGATAGTTGAAGATTATAAAAACAGTTTGCAATATTTATTTTTATTTACTGCTTCTACTGTAACGTTAATGATTTTTATTTTAAGAGAATACCATCTTTATCATATTTGCAAATCGAAGCTAATCAGAAAAAATACTTTTCAT
This sequence comes from Aphidius gifuensis, assembly GCF_014905175.1. Lineage (NCBI taxonomy): Eukaryota > Metazoa > Arthropoda > Insecta > Hymenoptera > Braconidae > Aphidius > Aphidius gifuensis. Next base: position 10,590,952 of record NC_057793.1, read on the forward strand.
TGCCAAAATTGTTTAAAATTCTTCTCTCTGTTATCCTGGAAATTTTTTAAACATTGAAATTCTTCAACTAAGTAGGTATTGATAAGTATATGTATTTAAATATTGAATATTTAACAAATACGTAAATTAACATATTTCATATTTTTAATTTAAATTTACTTTATAGATTAAATTGCATAGACATAGTAGATATTTTTTAGTATAAACTCTCTCGAAGAAGAAGATTATAATTAGATTTTTTTTTTTTTATTTTTGCAGCTTATTGATATAATAATAAATTTTTTTTTTTTTTTTTTCTATTCAGCAAGAGTATGTTGACAATTTGCAATATTTATTTTTTTTTACTGCTTTCAGGAATAATTTTGTTATTGATTTTATATTTCAAGTGTACCACTGTTTTTATCACTAGTCAAATCTAGAATCAATAGAAAAAATAATAAAACTATGTTAGCAAGTGCAGTTGCAATATTTTAAATTAAATTAAATAAAATATTTAATATTTAATACTTTCGTGTCCACATGCAGGATAGAAACAAAGTCATCACTAAGGCCAACATTGTCAGTTGTCGGTCAAAGCTTAAAAGAAAAACACGTATTGTGAAAATGAAACTAAAAATACGGCCGATGCAATTATTGGTATTTATTATTTTTGTGTCATTTATTTCCGCAAGCTACATTAGTGATCATTTAAAAAATTTAACTAATGTAAATGCTCGAGTTGATGCTGCAGCTATTGATACAATTAAATTTTGTTTTTCAACTGAGGCAAAACATGGAACAGTCTTTGTTGGTAGTGCTGAGAATTTTAACATTAATTCACTTGAGAATTATGGACCAGTTATTATTTTTGACAACAAGTCAATGTCAACAGCTGATGATGGATTATTCAATGAAAATTACAAATTAAATATTTTCATTGTAACACTTGAGCCTGATTTTGAAATGAATATTCGACAATTAAAGAAATCACCATGGTGGAATCACGAAGGATTTTTCATCATCATTAACAATGGCCTATCTGCAAATACAACAAAATGCAAGGGTGCTAGAAAAATTTTACAAAAAGCTTGGAAGGCAGATATATTACGAGGAATATTTATTTGTACTGGTGGTGAAAATAATCGTGTTAATTTTTACACATTTAATCCATTTACAAATAGACCAGCACCGTCTTTTTGGAAAAAATCAAGATATGTTAAAAAACAAACTACAGCAGCTGAAGATCAATGGACTCTTTATCGTCGACAATACAATCCAAGTAAGTTACAAATATCATTAATTATTTAATAATAATTTTATACATATACACTTTTTTTTATTTTTAGAATTATTAAAGTGCAAATCTCTTGATTACGATAAAACTCGTCATTTGGATGGATATAAAGGTATAAGAGCTCTTTTTAATGGAAATTATGCGCATGAAGAACATAAAGCAGTTATTAATTTTTTGTATGAACAACTAAACGTAACATTATCATATCCGAAAAAAGATGACTCTACAGATATCAATACTCAAGAAATAAAAAATTCATTAGTCAACGGATCATATGATATAAAGCTACAATTTTCAACAAGAATTAATCAGCTGAAAGATATTTCAGCTTCCGATATAGTTTGGCAATCTGGTTTAACTTTTATAAGTCAAGATCGAGGTAAAAAAAGTATGTTTGATCAAATTTACGAATTATTTGGCTGGCGATTATTATTAATAATGTTATTTTTTTCGGCAACAACTATTTTTATGTTTAAAATTTCAATGAAAATGGATATCGGTCTTGCAATATTAGAAATAATTAGAATGTGGGGAAATGCAAGTTTTTTAAAACAACCAACTGATTCACCATCAAGAATTTATTTATTTGGTATTTTATTGCTAGCTCTAATTTTATGCTCGGTTTTTCAAGGTAAAATTCTCGGTTTTCAATTAAATCCAAATTCAGAAAAAAATATTAATACCATGGAAGATTTAATTGTTGAATTTCCAAATTACAAAATTTATGGATCAAAGGTGTCACTTAATTTTTTGGATGAAAAATTGATTAATCGGTCTATAGCAATAAAAAATATTGATTCTTGTATAAAACCCATTCTTAATGATTCATCAAGTGTTTGTGTATTTGGAATGTTATTGTTAAGAGATAGAGCTTTACAGTATCCACAATTGTATTTGGCAAAAGAGCCATTTATTAAGCTGTATACTGTTTTGGTAATGCGAAAAGATTGGCCTCTAAAAAAACGCGTTAATGATATTGTAAAAAAATACATTGAGCATGAACTAATGAAATATAAATTATTGCTTGCAAATAAAATACGAAATAATAATGGTACATCTGATGAACCAAGACCACTAAAACGTCAACATATATATTTTGCACTTAAATTTTTAGCAGCAGGATTGACTATTGGATTTTTTATTTTTATTATTGAAATATTTTTGCATGACACAACAAGATCAATGATTTCACAAATGTCAATTCATCATTTTATTAGAAACATGAAAAGAAAGCTAAGAATATGAAAGCTCGTTTTAATTAATATTTTAAATTATTATATAATATATATTATGAGTGACTTATAATCAATATAGATTGATCAATGTATTTAACGTATATTTAAAAACTGTATATTCAATGTAGGTATAATCACATATAGTATAATAATTAATTATTTTTCTTATTGAAAGCACAAAGATGATAAAATAAAAATTGTTTTTCTTGATGGAATTAAATATTTATAATAAAAGTTATTCCATAATATTATCCTTTCAAATACAACTAGTGTTATTGACGGCCGCAAGCAGCCGTTTTCGTTGATCAACTGTCAATGATATGACAAAAAACAATTAATGAAACTTTGGAGTAAACCATTTTTTTTTTGAATAATCTTAAAGTACGAATCCTGCTTTTATTGATTCAAATGAGTTCACGACTTTCTTTTCGAGAATAAATAAAAAAACTATTCACCATTATTTAATATCCAAGGTGCCAAGCAATTGTTAATAAACATTTTCGTCAAACAATTTTTTTATTATTTTCCATTGAAGGACAAAATTTTTGGTTTAAGTGAACAAAAAAAGCCAAGGAGACATTAAGTAATGTTCAGGTCACAAAAAATCTAAAACCAGCAATTACAGCTGTAAGTAAAATAAAATTAAAACAACATTCTAATCATTATCATATTAAAATAATTAATAATTTTTTAGGCAAATAAAAATGATGGTGAAATATCACAAAAAACCGGTATTCTATAGTACTACTTGGCATCAAAAATAAAACAACAAATATTGGATAAAGTAGAATTTATTGTTAATTACATTGTTACAAAACAATAAATATTAAAGAATTTGAAAAATCATGTGGTGTTGATGTAATAGTAACACCAGAAGAAACTGAAAATGTCATTGAAAAATGAATAAATAAAAATAAAAATAAAATAATTAAAAAAAGATACAGATTTAATGCTGGACCACTGATGCAAGAACTCAAGAAGTACGTACATCACTTAAATGGGCTGATGGTAAAGCAATTAAAAATGAAGTTAAATTACAAATATTTGATTTACTTGGTGCTGAAACAGATGCTGATCTTGCACCATTACCAAAAATAATAAAAGAAAAAAAACTTTAAAAAGATGATAATAATAAAAATAATCAAAAATTAAATGATAATAAAAGTGTAACACCACTAACAATGAATGAATACATGAAATCAGTCAGTTTTTATAAACCTGGTAAAGTTATAAAAATGAGGATTATGTTTTTACTAAAAATACTTATAAATATTACAACAATTAAAAGCAACACGTGGTCTTGTTAGAACAAGATTTCCACCAGAACCAAATGGTATACTTCATATTGGACATGCAAAAGCAATAAATATTAATTTTGGTTATGCATCAGTAAATGGTAGTTCATGTTTTCTTTGCGTTATGATGATACAAATCCAGAAAAAGAAGAAGAAAAATTTTTTGTTGGTATACGTGATATGGTTGAATGGCATGGTTATAAACCATCAAAAATAACTCATTCATCAGATAATTTTCAACAATTATATGAATGGACTGTAATGTTAATTTAAAAAGGTCATGCATATGTTTGTCATCAAAAAAGTGAAGAAATGAAAGGTTTTAATCCACCAAGTCCATGGCGTAATAAACCAATTTCTGAGAGTTTTGAATTATTTAAAGATATGAAAAATGGTATGTTAGATGAGGGTGAATCAACATTACGTATATGAAATTAACACTTGAAGAGAGTAAACGATATCCAGTTGCATATAGAATTAAATATGAAATTAAAAAAAAAAAAAAAAAACAACATACTTTTACTGCGATTAACAAATTTCAAGTTTTATTTATTTATTTTTATTTGAAAAAAGTTTATACTAGCCATTTTACAATAACAAAAAAATTGAACTTATTATCTATATTTTAGTTTAATTTGTCTAAAAAATTTTGTATTTTTTTTTTATTCTTATGATTGAAAATTCATTAAATGCTTAATTTTCTTGAATTAATTTTACAAATATTATTATCTCAATAATTTTCTCGAATTAATTTCACAAACATTATTCTCTCGATATTTCAAGACTTTAATCGATTTTATATTTTTTTTTACAATACAAATAGAAGACATTGTTGCGAGTAATTAAAAATATGTACATAAATAATTTAAAAATCAATCGTCGATTAAAAAGTCACAATACAATTGAGAAAGCAAATTATTTAAATTGATCATATTACTATCATTTACAATTAATCATTTGTCTTTAGAAATATATATATATATTTTTTTTTTTTAATTTATGAATCATAAAATCAATTTACAACCAAAATTACTCGTTGAATTAATACGATTACATGTTTAAAAAGTATAAGATAAAGGTAGTCATTATGTAATAGTAAAAAAAAATGAAAAGACAAAATTGAATCATGAAAAAGAAAATTGAATTGTAAAAATATTATGACTTTTGAGTTGTCGCTCTGATATTTTGAAGAGTCACGTATGGAACCTGTTCCTCAGCAGGAATTTCAAAAAATAGTTTAATACATTCATAAGCTTCGTTTGTATTATAACTCTGATACTCGTCAATTTTTCTCAGAAGTGTCAGGATTATTTTAGCTTCTGATACATAATTAAACAAAGGTAAATAATTATTTACAATACATTGTTCACACAGATAAGACTTTAGAACATTTATCTGTTCTTGAAGAGTTTTAATATCACTACGAAAATATTCCAGATCCTCGTTTGGTACTTTGTGTTTTTTAATAGGCACAGTTTCAACATCATCGACACAAACTTTACATTTACATATGTAATCTAAATTTTTCAAAAAATCTTGACTTACTTGATTGTTACAATCATCAAAAAACACACCATAATTATTAAAAACTTGTTCACTTTTTTTAATCGAGCAAGTTGATCGGATAATTATTCCATTATAATGACGACTATGAGCAATCATTTTTCTACAAGAGTGTGGAAATAAATTGGAATAGGCAAAAATTGCATTTGATACTTTTAGAGATTGATGTTTAATTGATAACATTGACATGTTCAAACCATTGAAATTTGCTATTCTTGTATTTATTTCAATAAATTGAACAAGGAACAAAAAATTTTCATCATTTGCAAGCGTTTGCAAATATATGAAATCATTTTTCTTGAATAATTTAATTTCTAAACCATAAAAATAAGCCATTATGACACAAGATGCAACTGATTGAGATTCATGAGTCATTAGATTTGGTGAATATTTTGGTGCTGTTATATAAATACTGTCATATTCCATTTTACTCAATGCATCAGTAATAAATTTATTAAAAGTTGGCAAAGATTTGTATCTATCAATGACTGATATTTTATGCCGCATAGCATCTATTGAATTACCAATTTCTTTCATAGCAATTATTGTTAATCTCAATGCCATTAAAAATTTATCTCGTACTCCATATGAAAGTAACTGTGGAATAACTGTGCATTCAATATCATGGTGATTATGGTAAGCATCTTCACGACATTTAACTGAACAATAAACAACTTGAACACATTTTTCACATGGTATACTTGACCAAGTTTGTAATTTACAGTATGAACAAATATTACATCTCAATCCATGATTGACTGTTATTCCATAAGCTTTTTCAACACAAAGTATTTCACCAGGTTCAATGTCTCTTGTTGCAATAACATGTTTACCTGATTCTTTGGTAAATTCAACTTTGAGAGCATCAGTAAATTTTGGAAGAGCTTCGATTAAAGATGGGTCTGGCCGGAAAGCCCACTTGCACATGATTTTAGAATTTCTAACAAATTCATTATTTTCACATAGTTTTTCTGAAAGATACATATATATTCTTCTGTATTAATATAAGCAAGAAATTTAGTTGAATATGACAAATACCATTTAGCTAATTCCTGATGACAATCAACCATTTGAATATTCAAGTAACGTTTGAATCTATCATTAAGTAACGAACTGTTTAATGCTTGTTCTGAATCAGCAAGACAATCACGAAATAATCCATGAGAATGAAATATTTTACTTCGTTTAAAATAAAGTGCACTAAACACGAATGTTTCTGGTTTAGCATTTGCAATACCTTTTGTATATAAATCGTGTGCTTTGTCAAAATTATTACTTTTCTCAAAAGACACCCCTTCCTTCATGTAACTTTTTGCAGTATCATTGTTTTTAGATTGAATAGGTGGATTATAAATTATTGATTTTATTGTTTCTCCTATTTTCTTTTTTTCATTCAAGAGCTTAGAAAATATAAATTTTATTCGAGCTTCGTTATCAAAAATAATTTTTGTTGATGATTTAAACTCGGTGTCTAAAATTTTTATAATTTTTTCGTCTAAGTATTTTTTCCATTCCACCAATGATAGGATTGCGGGCCCGAATTCATCTGTTGTCAAAAAAATAAAATCAATTTCTTGTTAATTTGTATTTAATTAATTTATATTTGTATTTATAAGTATAAAGGAATATTTTCTTACCCATTTTGTATATTGAGACGTTGAAAAATGACGTGTCACAATAATTAACAAAGCTTTTATTTTATCTCTTGTTGAGAATTGATTTAATTCACGTACTAAACTATTTATTATTTTAAAAATAATAATTTTTTTTTTATTTAAGAATAATCACGAAGCTTGGATAAAATATTAAAATTAATTTTATATGATGAGAACTTGTCTTTAATCACGACTAGTTTCGAGAAATTTCCACCAACGTATGAATAAATTTTTCACAATGGTAAAATTCAATTGTTCAAAACCTTTTTCTATTATTATTCGTTTCACCAAAATAAATAAAATTTAATTGGTAAATTAATTTTCAAGGTAAAATTGTGAAACATATGTCAAAGAAAAATCAATAATAAACTTCTGATTATTTATTTTGTTGTTATTTTTGTTTGATGGATTTCAATAAAGTCTAGCCTTTTTTTTGTTGTTTATTTTTTCAAACTTATTATTGTCAATATTTTTTTAATTGTTTTTTATTTTTCAATATTTTTAAAACTATTTACAACTTAATTTTTCAATGTAGCATTTTTTTTTTCTCGCTGAAGATGATGCAATTTTGTGAAAATATTTTTTTGTTGTATATACAAATATTGTTAATGATACAATCGAATGAATGCTACTTGAGTAAGTTCAACAAAATTACTCAATAAATATAATAATTTAACAGCTTGAGGTGAATTAATATTGGAAAACTTATAAGACTCATTCAAAATTACTGAATAAACCTCAAGCTCGTCTGGTTTTATAATTGAATTGTTTTCAGTTAAATAGTGCAATGATTTATTAAGTAACTGGCATTCTTCAACAACATTTGCTAAATCGTCCAGTGTTTGAAATATCTCATTATTTATTTTATTATTATCAACAATTTTTTTATCATGAAAAATCCAATCACCACAACATGCATCACATTTACATGTAAAATTATAGAAACTTAAAAATTCTTGTCTCGTTTGTTTGTCATGACAATACCATGTAACTCCATAATTTGTAAATATTTGTTGTCCTTTTTTAATTGGACATGATGCTTTCATGATAAATTGATCACCATGACGACTTATGATGACCATTGGTTGACAACTATGATTGAATAAACTAAATGGTACAATCAAAGCACTACCCATATGAATTTGTTGGTTTATATCATCAGTTTGTGGCATCAATACTTCATGGCCATTGTTCATTAAAACTCTCACAGATTTATCAATAAGTTCAACAACGTTCATGAACTCTTTTCTGCTTTTTAAATCTTGTAAATCACCATCATGGCCACTTGGTAAACTATCCATGTGTATCAATAAAAAATATGACATAATAAAACAATCAGCAAGTGATACACATTCTTGATCAATTAAATTTATTGATATTGATGTTTGCATGAATGCAACACTCGTATGTACATCTGGTCTAAGTCGACCATTCATAAAACCTCTAGTTCTTGGCGCAAATGATAATAAATCTTCGATTGTTGGAATTTTATCTGGACCTTCTAACATTCCCATAATTGCTATTCTCAATGCCAATAAATATTTATCTTTTATTCCAAATGCTAAAAGATATGGTATAATTTTACATTCAACTCTATGATAATCATTATCAGCATTAATTTTACAATTTTCAGAACAATAAACAACATGAGCACAATTATTACATGGTATACTTGACCATGATTGTTTCTTACAATAACCACAAAAATTATATTTTAAATCTTGAACAATATTACTGGCATATGCATACTCAACACCAATAACTTCACCAACTTGAATGTCTTCTTTTGCTATTATATGACGACCATATTCACGTGAATAATTTAATTGTGTTGAATCAGATAAACTTGATACTTCTGGATTATTTCTTTCCAATATAACTGGAAGAATTTCATAATTTAATTTCAAAGATAGTATTCTATCTTTGTCCACCTGGTCTGCAGCTTCATTATTATTAGCACGCCTCAATGATAGTGAAAATTCACGATCAGCAATAATTTTATGACTTTTTAATGCACGTACATGAGCTAATAATTTTGCATCATCTGGAAATATTTTCATATGTTTGAGTCTGTCAAGATCCTTGAGACAATCATCAAACATACTAGCTTTAAAAAGTGCACCACTGCGATTTAAATATGCCCATGTTAATTCAAGACTATCTGGCAATGCATAAGCAATTGCTTTTGTATATTTTATCCAACATTCATCATGTTCTTTATTATCATAATGTTGCTTCCCTTCACCTTGATAAATAATGCTGATATATTTGTCCTTTGTTCTTATATTTTCTGGAGTTGGAATAAAACGTGATGCTTCTTCATTGACAAGGTCATCAATACAACGTTCAATAATATTTTGTCTGTCATTATTCAAATCCAATCCTATTCCTTGTGTCGCATAATTTATTACATCAACAGTTTTCAAGTGTATATTCTTTTTCCAAAACTCCAATTTTGGTTGAGTTATTTCAATATTATCTGTAAATAATATCAACACAATTACAACACTTTATATGACATTAAAATTAAAAATATAATTAGTTTTTTTTTTATGAAACAAACTTACCCATGGTTTAAAAAATTTTGTTATATAATTCTTTATTTAATTTTGCATATAAAAAAATATCACCATGTGTTTATGAATTGTGATTTAATAATAAAGAAGCCTTGCTTATTTATTTGATGACACAAACTGTCTAATTCTGTCTTATTCTAGAACTGTCTAGCCTGAAGGTCAACTAAAATGTGAATATATTTGTTGGTTGCTCAAAAATTATTTACTTGCACATGCGTAGAATTTATTGTTGAAAATTTTTGTTAAAAACATTTAAAGATAAATATGATAAATTATACATCTATTGTGTTTATGAAAACATTAATTGAAATAAAAAAAAAAAAATAAACAAATCTGATGAGACTTTATGAAATGATTTGATAAATTTTAGATACACTTTTGATGAAAATTATTATAGCAATTGTTTAGATAATGAAAACACTAACATTATTGAGCAATTTATTTACAATTTATATATTATGAATAATATACATTATTGTCATTAATTTATCACAACTGTTGTGCAAAATAGGTCCAAACGAAAATGCAAAATAAAAAAAGGGGTTACACCAAAACAACAACAACGTCGTCGTCAAGCGGCAGTGGTGACCTCTTTAAGTATATTTTTTTTAACAACTAACTATAAAATTCAGCGCAAAAGTTTAAATTTGAATATCTCGAAAAAGTCCGGATTAAAATAAATAAATTAATTGAAATAATAAAGACTATCTTAAAGAAAAAAAAATTGGAAAGATTATTAATGGCAATTCTATTTATATATTTTAGTCAATCAAATTTTTATTTCTCAGTAAGTAAATTAAAATACCTAAAAACATTTGCTTGCTTACATTATTCAATGAATAAAAAGTCAACAGACATGAGTAAATTGGTTTCTTTCTCACAATTATTCATTTTTTCTTTTTGCTTAAATCATGACGCGTTATCATTTAATTTTAAAAAACAATAATAATCAACGCACAGGTATAAAAATTACACGAATACAATTTTAAAAAATTATCATTTCTAAATTGAATATTTTTATATTTTACAATCAATGTAGTAATGTATTTATTATGATTATTAAAATTAGCTGGTATATGTATATAAAAAAAAAAAATTAAAATTTGTGTGACACTTGGAGTTATATTTTTGCAAATAATGTTATTTTGGATATTGATAATTTTCTTTACTTAAAGTACAATACAAAAAGGAAAAATAATATTCAAAAATTATTTATTATAGTTTTTTTTTTTTTTTTTCTAGAAAATGTATTCTTATTTCTTATTGTGATCGTAAGAAAATTGGACATATGTATATGACTAAAAAATTATTAAGCTCAAAATATATATAATTTATGATTGCCAAACTTATGAATTGTTGAAAATTAAATTACCAACTTGGCCTGGTAACAAACATATCAAGCAAATATAATTCTTTGTTTTTTATTAAATCAAAATTTTAATAGTTTTAATATATAAATTTAAATAATTACAGGTTTTTGATTTGAATAAATTTAGAATAGGTGAAATTTATCAAAAATCAGCAAATTCATGTTACTCAACGTAAATTTTTTTGGTGATATTGTTGTCACATGGAAAGTACTCATACTTTCTGCTACAATTTTTTTGGTAAAATAATTTATTTTATTATCTTTTTTATTTTTTTATTCGATTAATAAACTATTATTCTTTTTATTTACTTTTTTTTAACAGAAATACGCTCAACGACGAATTATCAGCAATTAAACATGAAATACATATATAAAAAAAAACTTAATGTGCCATGATCGTTAAAAAAAAATGTACTTTTTGTTTGAATAAACATAAAAAAAAATTCAAACAGTTTAATTTTTTTTTTTAAATGTGACTACATGTGGTGCACCAATACCACAAATTATTTTATATTTTGAAACGATCATGAATAATAATTTGTTTTAATTAAAATATACCAATACACATTAATATTTTTTGTTATTGTAGAAATAAAATTAATAACTGCAGTTATATACATGTATATAAATTTATTTTGACTTAATCTAAAAAAATCAATAATAAATAAATATACTATTTTTTTTCAAATATACATTTATATTTTGTTGATTCATTTTTATAAATATACCTATATATTTTTTTGTTTTTCTAATTGTTATCAATTTTAGATAAGACAAATATTTATATATTATTTTTATAAGAACCGTAATGACTCATTTTTTATGTTATAAAAATAAAATGTGGAATAATAAAATATCAAGCTCTTTGAATAAGTGCGTGATCCAGTTTTAATGACATCCAATGGGATATTTCTGGAATATTGTGTTGAGACGTTGATTCAGTCCAATCTGGTCCAATCGAGACTAGAGCCAACTAGACTAACTTGGCACTCGTGGGTTGCAACGGAAGGAATAAAACTTCAATTAAAAATTTCTAATTTTTATTATATTCAAACAAGTAAATGTACATACTATTCAAATAATTATAGTTTAACTAAATTTATTTCTTATTTTATTTATTTCTATTCAATATTTATTTTTCCAAGAAAATAAATATCATCAAAGAAAAAAATACATCGAAAATGAAACTTACATTTTCAAGTTCTATGATAAAAATATTCTTCCTACTTTTATAAAAATATCATCCTGACAGCCCTATATTTTTATGCCGGAGTAATTCCTCCAGAATCGTCGAAAATGGAGTAATGTTGGAGAAATATTCCCACCAGGGATAGTTTCAATTTATAATTATAATCAATTTAATATTAACATACTGAATCATGTTGCAGTTTATCGTCACAATGAATGAGTTAGAATGTGAACAATCAATAAAAAAAATCGTTTGAAATTTTCCATCAAAACAAAGTCATAAAGACTATACATGTATTATAATGTGAGTATAAAATGATATTGTAGATTAAATTTTATCAAAAAAAAAATAAACAAAGTATATCTTTAAAACTAGGTTGTTTTGTTTTTTTGATAGATAATTTTTATATAAAAAATAAAACCGATACTCATAGAATTTATGTAAAAACAATAAACAACTAAAAAAAATAAAAAAAATTTAAATGAGTATCATTGAGTGGTACACGCATCTATAGTGTGTTTTGATAATGATCATTATTGTTTTTTCTACATTGTATTTTCCCAAAGGTTAGTTGTAATTTATTAAAACTGTTATCTCTTCTGTTGTTCGAGTGTGTTGACAATAGAACAATTATATTGATTTTTTTTTCGCTCTAATACTGAATAATTGAATAATTTATACATGTCTAAAGAAGATTGCAGTTACAATTTCAAAATAAAAAAGCCCGCGTTACCCATTGAAAATTGAAAATTTTTAATACTCCGGCTAGGGCCATGGCAATATGGATAAAACTTCAGCAAAAATGGACAACAACAGAACACAAATTACAGAGGTGTGTAAACTTTTATAATTATATGTTATGCGTGATTTTTAAAAAATATTATAAATAAAACACGTACGTTCTTCACTTATATACTTTCGGAAGTTTTATTTAGAATGTGCAAAAATTAAATGTGCTAAAGTTTTTGTGTAAAAAAAACGCAAAGCTTATAACTTTCACATTACTTTAAACTATAATGAATATGATAATATATATTTTTTAATTCAATGTTTATTTTTGTATAGGTATACTTTTTATATAGCTTTGCTGATAAAAACCTACAACTTCGTTTCAAGTTTATGCAGGAATGAAGTTTTTTTCAATTACCCGACAGTTTATGCTGACTGTAAGTTATTAGTTAGTCATAAAAAATTATATGATTATTTTTATATGTATATTCCCTGGTGGAAATAATTCTCCGGAATTGCTCCGGATTACTCCGGATTATTCCGGAATTGGCTCACTTAGAAAAAATGCGGAAAAATACGAGAAATCCGTAGCAATTCCAAAATACTCGAATTCCCGTGTAAAATGAAGGAAAATAAATGACCAAAAAATTTCAATGGGCCAATTCCGGAGCGATACGGAGTTTTTCGGAATTCTACGGAGTATTTTCGAAATTTTACGGAGTATTTCCGGAATTTTACTGAGTTTTTCCGGAGTTTTACGGAGAAATTATTTCCACCAGGGTTGTATTTCATTATAAAAACTGAATATTATTGTTTCAGCTGGTTGGTACAATTGTCACTTATGAACTTATAATATTGCAATTTGGAAAAACATAATAACAATATATACAGATATTAAAATATAAATATTATAAATAATTCCACACATATTTTGGTTTAAATAACACTCTTTAATAATTTCACTAAGCATTTCTGTTTTGGTTGAATAAAAAATATGGAAATCATAAATATGAGATCAATGATAAACTAATTATATAAACATGAACAACTAAATAGAAAATTAAATTTAATTTTACAGGCAGAAATCTACTGAGTAATACCACGATTGATAAATTTTTCAATTTTTTTGCTTAATTAAATATATTTTTATTTTCTAGAATTTAAATATATAAATCAACATTATACATAGGTCAATGTTACTTAATTGATTTTTCTTGAGCAATATGTACCTAATTATGTAACTAATTATAATAAATTTAATAACTTTTTTTTCATTAGATCTTGTTATATAATGTATTCATATTATTACAAACACATTCTTTTTAAATTCAACTTCTCTATAGAATCTATAATAGAATCTATAATTAAAAACTTCTATAATAGTTTGTCAATAAATATCATTAACTTATTTATAACTACAGTGATGGACAACCCAAATCAGCTATCAGTTATAATTTTTATGACTATATTACTGATATAGTAAATATTTTATGTAATATGTTTAATGGTTGAATGTCATTTGTTATACTCATAGGAAGATGTAATATATTTAATTCAAAGTAAAAGTACCAGTTATTTCAATTTTATTAAATATTGTTGGTTGTATAACAATTATATTAATATCAAAACGTTCATTGCAATTATTTTGATTATCATTTGTACATGATAATATGATATAATTAAATTTAAATTTCAGATGATTCAAGGCTTTTAATTATTTTTATTTTACTTGGTGATTAAAGAAAGAATTAGACACCAGTTTTTTAAAGTCTGAGAATTGATGAATTTAGATTACTTGGATAATTTATTATTTATAAATGATACCTCAATTTTTTGACTACAAAATAAATCGTTTTAGTGGATTTTTGAGTAAATAAATTAGTTAAGAGTCTACTCGTTTGATATGATCAAGGTATACTAAGTGACCAGATTCATTTTACAAAATAAATTGTAAGTATGCGCATTTAATATCATTAAAAAATATTATTTTTATTAAAATGATTGAATCATTAATATTTTTTATCACTAAAAAAAATTTTTCTATATTTCTCTGCGACATATCAAATTCTTTTGAGTCCAATTTAACTTATTTATTTTAAATAATTTTAATTATTGAAAATCCATAATATAATCAATAAAATAAAATTTTTTTTATCAATAATTATATAATGTAAACTTGAATTTAAAAATAAAAATAAAAATTGACCTACTTTGGGAACTCTTGAAAAAAATTAAATCAATTGAATAAATGATTACAGATTTATTCTTACATACATTTATTAATGGATATTTTAAAATTATTTTTTAAAATTCACACATTCATTTACTTCCATTTGAATAAGTCTAAAAACATCATGAGCGTTTCAAAAATATTGTTTCTACAATATCCCAGACCTATGACATTGATGTTATAAAAAAAAAATGATAACAAATTTTTTATGTCATTCAAATAGGTATTTTATTACTAAACTTGATTTTATTGTAAGCTATCACAAGGTCAAGGTTTTTAAAATTAACATAAGTTCAATGTACATGTATTATTTGATTAAAACATAATAATTCGTTGATACTTGATAAAAAATTAATCTAAACATTATGTAATAATTAAGTTAACTACAATCATTATATTGATTATTATTTTTTTATTTAACAAACCTACATTGGGACAATTAATTGATAATTTTATCTCCATATAATTAGTAGATTAGATAAATTCAAGGTCCGTTTGTTTTTTGCCTATATAGACTTGATGATTTTGACTTCAAAGTTTGATATTCTTATATGAAACACTGCACTGGTAATACGTTTATATTTCTAGATCATTAATCTGGTGCAGTACATCATTAACTGGTTCGTGTTTTATGTGTTGTGTAATATTTTTTAAGTAGTAAAATATTGTCTATATTGAAACAAGTTAAAATGAAAATATTAGTTAATATTGTAGTGTTATTTTTTATAATAATTAAAATTGATAATTGTATTGGATATAGAATCCTCGCATTATTTCCATTAAATGTAAAAAGTCATTTTAAAATGTATGAAAGATTAATGAAAGGTCTTGTTGAACGTGGACATCAAGTAGATGTTATTAGTAGTTTACCACTCGATACACCAATCAAAAATTATACAGATATTGTATTAGATCCAATAGCTTCCGATCATACTGATGAATTTACTTATGATCTTCTTCCATTGTATAATGGTTTAAGTCAGTTTGAAATAATTGCAACTAAGGCTGGAAACGACATTTGTGATGGGATTTTAAGAAATTCTAAAGTTCAAGATATTATTAATAATCCACCAACAAATCCACCATATGATTTAATCATCATGGAAGTATGTATAAGCATTATTTAATAAATTATTTGTAAACATTTAGGATTTTAATTTATTTGAAATTGTTAATAGCTAGCTGCTGGTAATTGTTTTATTGCATTTGGACATAAATTAAATATACCAGTAGTTGCAGCAAGCTCATCATTTTGGCCATTTACATCAAACATGTTTGGAAATCCTGAGAATTTAGCTGTAACAGCAAATCTATTTACTCATAATTTTGATAGAATGAAATTTTTTGATAGAATGTATAATGTTATTTTTACATTTTATACAAATTATATATTTAATAAACTAAGAGCACCACAAGACGGCATGATTAAAAAAAAATTTGGTCCAAGTACACCTAGTCTGATAGAATTGGAAAAACAATTTGATTTACTTCTCCTTAATACACATCCATCGTTGGAGGATCCAATACCAAGAGTACCAGGATTGATTGAAGTTGGTGGTCTGCATGCTCTGGATGATGATAGCCCTGAATTATCAATGGTACTTTTTTCGTTTATTGTATTAATGATTTAAACTGTATTTTTTAAATTTATATTCCTGAACAGGCTGATAAAAAATGGCTTGATGAGAGCACTGATGGATTTATTTATTTTACGTTTGGATCAATTGCCGTAACAGAATCATTTCCTTTGTCAACAATTCAAGCTTTTTACAAATCATTTGCAAAACTTGCACCATTGAGAATACTTATGAGAGTTAAACGACCAGAAAGACTTCCACCAGGACTTCCAGAGAACATCAAAATTTTTACATGGATATCACAACCCAAAGTGCTCAGTAAGCGTTTCAATTGATTTTAAATTTTATTTTAATTATTTATCTAAATTTATTTAATTAATTTTTAGAGCATAAAAATATTCGTGCATTTATAACACATGGTGGATTAATGGGAACTCAAGAAGCAGTTGCTCATGGAGTACCAATGATTGGTGTACCTCTTTTCTGTGATCAATTTACCAATGTTGATCTATATGTACGAAAAAATATTGCGATTCGGCTGGAACACAAAGAAATAACTGAAAAAAAATTAGATTTTGCGTTGAAAGAAATACTTGAAAATCCAATGTACAGGTACGATTCAAAATCAACTTAAAATTTAGCTCATAGAAATTGTTATTTATTTTTTCTTTCTAATATAGAAACAATGCAAAAAAATTGGCTATCAAATTTCGAGATCGTCCATCAAGTCCTCTTGATACAGCATGCTACTGGATTGAATACATTGGTAGACATGGTAAAAATTCACTGAGATCACCCACTCTAGACTTGGCCTGGTGGCAAGTTCAACTACTCGATGTCTATGCCGCAATTTCACTTGCTATTACAATTATTATAATAATCTCAGTAATATTAGGAAAATACATAATTAAAAAATTCTATTTTTACATTCCAGCATCGGGCGAGAAAAAAAATTGCTAGTTACGATACCAAAAAACTATTAAATACTAAATAAATGCTCGTGATTAATAATGCTTGTTTGTTTTTTTCACATTAATATTTTTGTGTAATATGTTACAGCATTACAATTTACATCGCTGATTAAATAATTGATTGATATTATAAAAATAAATATTTTGTAATAATTTTAAAAAAAATTACTCATTTTCTTTATAAAAAAAAAAACAGATAAATAAATCGAATAAAATGAAAATCAAGCTTATGATACATTTTTTTAAACCATATTCCAGATATTAGAGTTAGTGAAAATTTGTGACTCATTTAAATATTAATATTATCAAATTTTATTCATTCAATTTTAACAGAATGCATAAGTTATTTCATGAATATTTTTTATTAACTAATCATAAAAAAATGTCATAAAAATCATGCAGTATATGGTAATTGACAATACTTAAAAATTTCAATTATACTTCATTAAATGTATTCACAGTTATTTGCTGGTAATTGTTTTATAGTACTTGGACAGCAATTGAATATTCCAATAATTGCTGCGAGTTCACCGCTTTGGCCATGGTCATCAGCGCAATGTTTGGAAATTCTGAGAATTTAACTGTAACAGCAAATTTAATCACTAATAATTTTGATAGATTGAATTTTTTTGATAGAATATATAATGTTATTTTTACATTTTATACAAATTATATATTTAATAAACTAAGAGCACTACAAGATGGAATGATTAAAAAAACATTTAGTCCAAGTACACCTGGTCTGATGAAATTGTAAAAACAATTTGATTTACTTTTATTTCTTCAATACACATCCATCGTTGGACGATCTAATACCAAGAGTACCAGGATTGATTGAAGTTGGTTGTCATAATGTCATTTGGATCATTTGCCGTGGCTGAATTTTCCCTGCATGGAAAAAATACACTGAGATCACCAGCTCTGAACTTGGCTTGGTGGCAAGTTCAACTCATTGATGTCTATACTGCAATGTTATTCATCATTACAATGATTATCATAATCTCAGTAATTTTAATAGAATACATAGTTAAAATATTTTATATATAAATACATTTTATAAAAATAAATGAACACTGTGAAGTTTTTATGGGAAGTCCAGACGTAGCTACGCCATCATTTATCAGATTTATCAAATATCATTATTTAAATACCTCTTCTTTAAATTAAGTATTAATATACCTCAAAGAAGTCATAAAAAAACAACGCCCTGGAATATGTTTCATCGTATTTAAAAAAAACAAATTCAGGGTTTGTTGGCTAAAATCTATTTTTAAATATGTATGTTAACAGTATCACAAAATACCCCTGCATATTAAATAAATAAATTTTTAAAAATTTACACAATCTTTCGATAAAAAAAAATAAATATGAATAAGCATATTTACAGAATGTCAACTAAATCAATGTCATATCAAGCTTATCAAACATTTTTGTATTTTATCATATTGCAGACATTAATGTCATTGAAAATTTGTGATTTATTTATATTTTATCTATTCTATTTTAACAGAATGCATAATTAATTAATCATGATAAATTGTCATAAGAATAATGCAGTTTATGTTAATTGACAATTGATTGTACCTATGAAAATATCACAATTATTTTTTTTTTATATTAATATTTATGAAGGTGTTCCATATAAAATACCTTGCTTCTTCATATTATAAAATTTTATTTAAAAGTATTATCACATGGTTTATAATTCAAATTTTATATTTAATCATTTAATTGGTAACTCGTGTACGATTCAAAGTTATTTTCATGAGCTTCCCAAAAATAAAAAAAATTAAGTAATATAACAAAATCTGTTTTAATAATTTTTTATCCTTATGAAAAATGTTTTAGAGCTACATGATTGACAATGATTGATTATTGTATAACAAGTTCATCAGTAGCTATTTATTATGATTTCCTTACTGGTGTATTACATTGTGATATTTCGACCATGATATTTAAATTACTGATTAAATATTCTTAAAACCTTTGATTTAAAACCAATGGTTTATTATTATCATTAAATAATTATAACGACGATAATACTATGATCATATCAAGCTGATTGATAAAACAATATTTATTATTATTATATGTAAAGTTCACTTATTCTTTTGATACTGAAAAAAAAAAGTTTAAATAATATATTTCTAAAAATTTTAATGTCATGACTCATGACCAAGGCCAGAATGTTTGCCGAACTTCCTGGCTGTGATCATGACTTATTTGTATGTAAATTAAACCAAGATCATGATGAGCTCATCAAACCATTTTTTTTTCTATAATCCACATATGAAAAATTTGTGATTCATTTAAATATCAATAAGTTTTATCTATTCAATTCCAACAGAATACATAATTTATTTTCTGAATATTTTTCATTAATAAATCATGAACAACTGTCATAAAAATCATGCAGTTTATGTTAGTTGACAATTGATTGTAGCTGTAAAAATACCACATTCATCTTTACTATTATATAAAAAATAGCATGATTTTTTAAATTATTAATTTGTTTGAGTTGTAAAATTATTGATCCAATATAAAAATGAAAAATCGATATAATATTTTACTGTTATTTTTCTTAATAATAGTTGAATTTGATAATTGTTTTGGATATAGAATTCTTGGATTATTTCCATTAAATGGAAAAAGTCATTTTAAAATGCCTGAAAGTCTAATGAAAGGTCTTGCAAAACGTGGTCATCAAGTTGATATAATAAGTTTTTTTCCACTTGATATACTAATGCAAAATTATACAGATATTACTATTGAGCCACTTGTTAACGAGTATGTTGATGATTTTAATTATGATATTTTTCCTACATACAAAGATATAATGCAATTTAAAATGTATGCAACTGTGTTTGGTAATGATGTTTGTGAGGGACTTCTTAAAAATTCTAAAGTTCAAAATATAATTAATAATCCACCAACAAATCCACCTTATGATTTACTCATCATGGAAGTACGTATTAATTTTTATTGATAAGTTTACTAATTTAAATATTTAAGTAAATAAATTGTTTGTGTTTATAGTTGTATGCTGCTAATTGTTTTATGGCATTTGGACATAAATTAAACATTCCAGTAATTGGTGTAAGTCCAGCCTTCTTTCCTTGGACATCAGCTATCATTGGAAATCCTGAAAATTTAGCAATAACATCAAATATTTTTCTCAGTACCACTTTTGATAGAATGAAATTTGTTGATAGAATGTACAATGTTATTTTTACATTTTATACAAATTATATATTCAATAAACTGAGAGCACCACAAGACAAAATGATTAGAAAAACGTTTGGTCCAAGTACACCTAGTTTAATGGAATTGGAAAAAACGTTTGATTTATTTCTCGTAAATACACATCCATCATTGAATGATCCAATACCAAGAGTACCAGGATTAATTGAAGTTGGTGGTTTACATGCTCTAGATGATGATAGTGCTGAATTATCAGTGGTATATTTTTTGTTTATTATTTTATTTTTTTATATGAATAAAAGAGTAAGCTGTATTTTTTTAATTATATATATCAACAGGCTGATAAAAAATGGCTTGATGAGAGCACTGATGGATTTATTTATTTTACGTTTGGATCATTTGCCGTTACAGAATCATTTCCTTTGTCAACAATTCAGGCATTTTACAAATCATTTGCAAAACTTGTACCAAAAAGAATACTTATGAGAGTTAAACGACCCGAAAGACTTCCACCAGGTCTTCCGAGCAATGTTAAAACTTTTACTTGGATATCACAAGCTAAAGTACTCAGTAAGTGTTTTGAATCATTTTAAATTTTCTTTTAATTATTTACTTATACTTATTTGATTATTTTTAGAGCATAAAAATATACGAGCATTTATAACACATGGTGGATTAATGGGAACTCAAGAAGCAGTTGCTCATGGAGTACCAATGATTGGTGTTCCACTTTTTACCGATCAATTTACAAACATCGATCTGTATGTAAGAAAAAATATTGCCATTCGCTTAGAACACAAAGAAATATCTGAAAAAAAATTAGATTTTGCTTTGAAAGAAATTCTTGAAAATCCCACGTACAGGTACGATTCAAAATCAACTTGAAATTTAGTGTATAAAAATTGTTATGTTTTTTTTTTTCAATATAGAATTAATGCAAAAAAACTGGCCATCAAATTTCGAGATCGTTCATCAAGTCCACTTGATACAGCATGCTATTGGATTGACTACATTGGTAGACATGGTAAAAATGCACTAAGATCACGGACTTTGGATATGGCCTGGTGGCAAGTTCAACTTCTCGATGTCTATGCTGCCATTATATTCATCATCACAATGATCATTACAATATTAGTAATTTTAATAAAACACCTAGTTAAAAAATTCCATTTCCATACTTCAATATCAGATGAAAAAAAAAATAGCTAGAAATGATAAAAAAAAAAAAAATGTATGACAAGATTAAAACAACAATCGTTTACATGATTACAAATGTTTTTTTTTTATTTTTTTTTTTTATATTGATAATTGAATACATTAAATATGTCACAGCATTATACAATGAATATTGTAATCAATAAAAACTGGCAATAATTTTTTTTATATTTATTCATACTTCTTTTTTTTTTTTTTTCTTGACAAATATAATATCAATATGCACACACAGGGAGAAAGTATTATATGTGCAGCAGTTAGATAGGCTCTTTTAGGCCATTTATAAACACAATAAAAAAATATATATGTAGTTATCACATTGAGAGAAAATCGTTGATCTTAATAACATGTGCATAAAGCTCAAAAAGATGGAGGATAAAGCTACTTGAACTTTGTATTTATACACTGTTTCACATGATGAAAAAATATCAAAAAAATTTATGGAAAAGTTGTAAAAGGTTTATATACAATGAGAATAAATATAGATATATTAATTAGATAAAAAAAATCATTGATTAATAATGTTTATATATTAAAAAATTTAGAAAATATATTTCAATTGTTTTTTTAAATGAGATGAAACTGTATGAATTTATAGTAATTATTAATTACTAATTAATTACTAATTAAATATCGTAACAAAAAAAAAAAACAAAGTTTTTATCTACAAAAAAGAGTCAAGTATTCGAAGTTGTCACTATAATTGTAAGTACATTAATTTAGATTTGACACTAAAAATTTAAAAAAGAAATATATTTTTTTGACGCATATAATTAAGTCTGAACTATTGAAAAAAAAATTTTTTAACTTGACCCCACCTGATGTAAAATACATGTATTGTCTTGAATACTGAAATCTTATTTGGGAAAAACCAGGTAGGGTCAAGTTAAAAATTTTTTTTTTCAATAAGTAGTTCAGACTTAATTACGTGCGTCAAAAAAAATATATTTCAGCGTCAAAAATATATTAACAGTTTTTTTAAGCACAGGGACAATTTGGGTTTAAGACCCCACATTGAAAAATAATTCTAAAAATTGAATTAATTAAAAAATCAATTATTGTCAAAATACTATCCTATTCCAATAAAATCATGTCTTTAAAAAATCAACTCCCTCGACATATAGTTATTATATAATTTTATTATTTAAAAATGGTTAAAAAAAAGAAACGGTCAATGACTAAATAATTATTTTAACTATGATAACATTGAGCTTTTCTCGAGATTTTTTATGTATCTAATAAAAAATCAATTTTAAAAGCAGGACCCTATATTATCATAATCGTAATTTTTGTGTTTTAAACAAATCACTATATATTCAATAATATTTTCTAATTAAATTATTTGATTTTAACCAACGTTATGATATTTGGATAAAAGTTTGTAATTTTTTTTATCTATAAAAAAACGCATGTTTTGCAATACATAGGAATTCACAAAATAGTTTTGTCTATTCTACCGATTTAGTTTCAGTCTCAGATGATCTACGCCGCAGTGTTATGATAGCCGGATCATAGCGTGTAACTTGTGTAGATTTTACAAAACATTTTTTGTAAATTCTACTGATCTTATATCTTTAGTTTTAGCTCATCTCTTCCAGCATTTCATCAACAGCTGAATTAAACTTTGTATACCATATCAACACAATGGTAAAAGAAAATATCCCAACAATGTATTTTAACAATTAAAATAAAAGAACAACAATTAATAATTATTTTTTTACAGTATACAGTTCATTCTGATGTTTCTTTATTCAATATTTCATCCTAATATTGTTTCTGGTACACAAAAATACCAACTGAACAAATTAATGCTTTTACATTTGTTGGAATTAAAGCACCCATAATTGTCTATGTACAAATACACAAATAATATAATTTTTTTTCATTTTTTAACAGTATTAAGTTCGCATCTTTAATTTGCTACGAAAACAAATGAAAAACTTGCAGAAACATTTTTTTCCATAATTTCTAATTTTAATAAAAATTATATTAATATGAATATAAAATCATATGGTGAATTGTATTCATTTGATAAAAATAGACTGCAGTATATGTTTCAAACTATGTCGATTTTTCGAACATAAGCCATTCATATATGTCATTCAATTTTATAGGAATAATTGATCATTATTTGAACTGATATCGAGTCTGCGTTTATTTCAGAATCATATATGATATATAATATTTTATTGTAAAATGATAACTTATCATTGATAAGCACCAGATATAGCGTAATTATTATTATATAACTGTATATTTGTTAAATCGTAAATCGATTTCATCATTTCATTATTCTAGGAGCGTAAAATTTCGAGTTTTTTATCATTGTTCTTTTTTTTTTTTTGCTGCTCAACAAATATATTGGTACAGCTGCAGGGCCGAGAAATCAAAGAAACAAAGATACAACTTTAGCGGAACAGTGCTCCATGAATTCAATGGAACAGCGCCTGAAATCGAAAGGCGCAGTTTTTCCCGTCCTTGACTTTTTTATATTTTCCTTTTTTATAAAATGTATTTATTATTAATTCAAAATTCTTGTTCAATTTATATTGTTATTTATTTTATATTGTTCATTAATCATTATATACCTACTTGATTATATTATAGTTGTTGGCTGTTGTTAAAAATTTGTAAAATACATTTTCATTTATAATTTTTTTTTTTTTTTTAATAAATGAAGAATAATTATAGGATTTTTATAATTGCTCAGTAATTCGTTGATTTTTTTTTTTTTTTTTTTTTTGAAAACAGTTATTAATAATTAGAATAATAAGCTGTTGATTGAAAGAAAAATGTAAATATTCATATTCAAAACATTATAAAAATACTTACATTTAATTGTAAACTTAGATTTTAGTTATCTACCTTAGAGTAAGATTTCAATAAAAATGAATAAAATATAAAAGTTTATCATACTTGAAGTTTTGATATCAACTATTGTATACACCTTCTATAAACCTTCATCAATTGATTATTTAACTTTGACAGTTTTTTTTTATTTGATAATCCACGACGTGATCTGATATTTGAATATTTTAATTTTCAATTTATCGATCATTAATACAAATATTGTCAACATTGATTGACAAGTTGATATAAATATTATATATGTGAACCGTGAGTTTTTTAAATTTATTTTTATTTTATTTCTTAGATGTAAATTATTAAGTATTATTTTTTCAATTACTCATTAGCCATTAATGACTTATTGCCAAGTGAATGGCTTTTTCTTCTTTCTCTGCTTGAACCAACATTATCAGTAACTGACATATTATATTTCAAGTTATTCATTAAATTACAATTCACATAATATAGCAATTTGTTTGTGGTCCCTTCTCTTCGTAGTAAGTATAATATTTTGTTTTATATTTTATTTGTCTCAGAACAAAAGATAACAAATCATGATTGCACTTCGAAGAATCTTTAGGTTTTTTGTTTATGGCATGTTATTTGGTACGATAAATAATAAATAAAAAAAATGAAGTCATTTGAGTACCATGGTGATTTGTTTCTTCTAATTTTATTTGGATAATTATAATTAATGAGTGTTCATTAATCAAGTTAAAAAAAAGTACACTAAGTGTAAAAATTTTTAGTTCATAAATATTTTTCGAACAAATTTCAATTAAAGTAAGTCAATCAAATTTATGTTAAATTTATTAATCAAAACAATTGTTAATTATTAAAATTATTTTAGTTAGTTATAAAAAGGTCATTCTAATTAATACATAGATATAAAATTTGTTATCTACCTTGATATGAATTTTCATATATTTTTAATAATATATTAAAATGTCATTATGTTATATATATCTTCTCTTGGGAATCCCCCGTAGAATACGTGTATATTCTTGATTCTTGGGATTTTTGGGAACCCCCGGCTTCGCAGTTCTGAGTTTGTTAACAGTTTTGTTTAATTTATTAATCTTCAATAACAAAATTATAATTAAATCCAGTTCTTACAGTGTATGTAGTGCTAAAAATAATAAAATACTACTGTAAATACACTTTGCAGTAATAAGATTGTTTACAATAATAACTTTTTCGAAATGATATATACACTATCATTATTAATTGTATTTTTTCATTATTGCATCAACTTATAAAAATTGAGTATATTTATTATTTTCTAATGTCTATGATCTTCAATGTTCAAGAACAAAAATTCCAAATTAAAAACACAATAAAGTTTATGGCTTTGATCATAGCAGCCAAATAATATTTTATCATAATTACAATTACTATCCTAAAAAAAAAACACTCAAAACAAAGTTATATTATTAATTGATTGTTAAATATTTTTCCAATAGATCATAGTCAACACACAAGGAGTAAACTTTATTAACAATGAAAGAATTAATTCCACTAGTAAATAAATTACAAGATTTGTCAACAAAAATTGGAGAATCTCTGGAGTTGGACTTGCCCCAAATTGCTGTGGTTGGCGGACAAAGTGCTGGCAAAAGCTCCGTCCTCGAAAATTTTGTTGGATGGTAAGTTAATGTATCGACTACTTGTTAATTATTTAAAATTAATATACTTTTTTCAATCATAGGGATTTTTTACCAAGAGGAACTGGAATCGTAACTAGACGACCTCTTATACTACAATTGATCCATAAAAGAAGTGGTGATACAAGTGAGTTGAACTTGGAAATATAAACAACCCAAATAATAATATTTAATTTTTTCATTCATTAAAATTAGATTATGCTGAATTTTCTCATACTGGAAATGAGAAATTTGAAATTGATGAAATACGCGATGAAATTGAAGAAGAAACAAGGAGAGAAACCCAAGGAGAAAAAGGAATTTCGAGAATTCCAATAAGGTTGCGAATATATTCACCAAATGGTAAAAATAAAAAATAAAAAACTCGAATTGCAATTCGACATGCATGTTTAAATTTAATTAATTCAATTGTTTACATATTGCAGTACTGAATTTGACTCTGGTTGATTTACCTGGTTTGACTAAAGTACCAGTATTTGATCAACCAAAGGACATTGAGTATCAGATAAGAGGGATGATACTCGAATATATTAGAAAAAAAAATTGTTTAATATTGGCAGTAACACCTGCCAACACAGACCTTGCAAATAGCGATGCACTCAAACTTGCAAAAGAAGTCGATCCAGAAGGTATCAAATATATTATTTAAATATTCATTAATATATTTAATAAAAATTAGTGTATTATATTTTTTAAAATACCTTAATCATTTTAAAAGGCATCCGGACAATTGGTGTTCTTACAAAACTGGATCTTATGGATGAAGGAACTGATGCAAGATTTATTTTGGAAAATAAATTAATACCATTGAAAAGAGGCTATGTAGGTGTAGTAAATAGAAGTCAAAAAAATATCGATGGAGAAATGAATATCAAAGATTCAATAAAAGCTGAAAAAGCTTATTTTGAAAATCATGATGTATATCATGACATGGCAAATAAACTTGGTACTTCATATTTACAATGTATATTGAATCAACAACTTGAAATACATATTCGTAACACCCTACCAGATTTCCGTGATAAATTCTTAATGCATCAGCAAAAACTTCATGATGATCTTAAAAAATACAGAAAGTATTTAATGATTGATGAGTCATCAAGTGAAACTGGATTATTAATGCAAATTTTGAAAGAACTACGTGTTGAATTTGATAATGCCATGGGAAATTTTGAGTACTATGAGTTATCAAAAACACCAAACATTGGATGTAAAATTTTTGATATATTGCATACAAAATTTCCATCGCAGTTCTCAAGGATCACTTATCATAGTCCCTCAAGAGCTGAAATCGACTTGGCTATAAAAAACATACGTGGATACAAGGTTGGTATTTGGACTCCAGATATCGTATTAAAAGCACTTGTTAAAAAACAATTCAATGAATTTAAACTACCTAGTTTTGTATGTGTTGATGAAATTGTACAAGTGCTTTGTGATGGTTTTCATTTATATACTCGTAACTTATCTCATTTTCCAAAATTACGTGATGAAGTTTGTGGAATAATTACGTCTCATATTAAAAACCGTGAAAAAATATGCAAAGAAGTGCTTCAACAATTTATTGATATAGAATCGGGTTATATAAATACCAACAATGATGATTACAAAATATTGCTTAATAAAAAAAAACGAAACTCACATGTGCAGGATGATCATGACAAAGTAAAAATCTATGTTGATACATATTTGGAACACGCAAATAAAACTGTAAAAGACTTTGTACCAAAAGCAATTGTATGGATAATTATTGATGATTGTAAAAAATTTATTGATACAGAATTACCGAATTCTATATTACAAAATAAAAATTTTCTTTCATTGATGGAGTTTTCACAAGATGAAAAAAAAGAATATGACGAAATACGTAGTATTTATGAAGCTTGCACAGAAGCTTTGGAAATAATTGGTGATAGACCACCTGTTGTGGAATCAGACTTCAAACCTGCAACACAAATTCAACAACCAAACATTGCAACAACCTTGTGGAAAAGAATCATGATATTTTTTTCAAAATGTTTTTTAAATGAAACTAATTAAGTTTTTTTATCAGAACTTTAAATTTAAAGTTTGGCATACTCTTAATCAAAAATAAAAGATCTAATTATCGGTTTTTTAAATTTACTATATTAAACACATTTGAAAGAAAGATTTCTGTCAACAATCATAAATGATGATTGTATTTTATTTATAAACAATATAAAGTTTTCTACTTTAATTAAATATTTATCTTTTGAATCCCCAGTAACAATTGGATCTAACCTGGACGAGAATTCATGTACGAACAAACTATTTCCAAGTCAGGGTAATAATAAATACTGTCTTGAAGAATCAAAAATGCAATGTAAATCATTTTATTATCTCTTTTTTTATACTCTCTTTTAATGCAAGTTCATGAAAAATAAAACAATTATTGTATTTTTTTATATCAATAAAATGAATATAATAAAATAACTTTAATAATCGTTTATTCGTTTTCTTCATTGCTTTGAATATTACTTTTTTATATTACGATTTTCAGGGATACACCGGACGATAAATATTTATCAACTTTGAAAACCATTTACGTATTTCAAGTTTTATATAATTAAAAAAAAAATTATCATAAAGCGATCATTATATTCCACAGTAAATTTTGGGTACTTCCAATTTATTTTTAATTATAAATGGTGAGTTTTTTAACAGAATACATTTTATCTATATTTTACCTATCTATTTTGTCAATAAAACAAGTATGTTTAAAAAAAGAACAAGTATACATTCGAACTAATACATATTCTTTGTCAAGTTTTGTAACTATAATATTATAGACAGTCTTGATCAGTCTTTTAAGAATTAATTTCAAATGATTATGTATCGAAGTTATCACACAAATAATCAGTCCAAGTGTTTACATGAATACAAACTGTTTACTTTTACATAATACTCAAAACTATTGAATGAATAAAAAAATAATTATATATGTACTTGAAGAAAATCAATATTTTATTGTCATTATACAATTTTGATAATGTTTCACAATAAAAAAAATTGAGTAACGAACACTTTTTGTTGATAATTTAAAAAAAAATTAAAGCTTGGTTATAAAAATTGGAAAAAAAAACCAAAACAAAAGTGATTAAAGTCAATTATTTGGAACGACGTATAGAGAAACTTTAGTCAGAATTTTTAATATTGCTCGCTTTGTATTTTTTACAGACAATAGCTAATTTATTGAAAAAATAAAATAATAATGGAATAACATTTTTTCGAAAATACAATATATTATTAAATGGGTGCGTTTTTTCGTAAGAAATTGAATGGTAAAGCCAAGTAGAATTACTTTTCGGGTATATACACTTCGATGAAATTGATGCTTACTGAAATAAATTTATAGCACATGCACGTGACGTATTTATTAAAAAAAATATACTTTATATTAATCTCGAACGAAATACGAATCTACACAACAATTGAATTCAAAATAGAAAAAAGATCTGATAACGTTTGTTGGGGCGTGTGGCCCGCGTTACCCGTTGAAAATTAAAAATTTTCAATACTCCGGCTAGGGCCATTGTTGTTTTTATTGCTTAGATATAATTTAATTGTTAAGCAAATATTAAACATTTAAGTATATCAAAGAAAGATACTCCAAGTGAAAAAATATATCTATTGGAAATGAAATATATTTATTTTATATTTAGAAAAAATTTAGAAAAATATGAATTAAATTTAAAATATATACAGTTTGGACATACTAAAATGAAATTGAAAAAATTCAGAAAAGATTTAGAAAAAATATAAACTAAATTTAAAATATATACAGTTTTGAACATACGAAAATTAAATTAAAAAAAAATTTACAAAAAATAAAAAAAAATCAAGAAAAAATTTAGAAAAAGCTTAATTTTAGTATGTCCAAACTTGAACATTTTCTGAATTTAATTTATATTTGTTCTAAATCTTTTCTAAATTTTTTCTAAATTTACTTTTAGTATGTCCAAAACTGTATATCCATTAAATTCAATTTATATTTCCATTAAATATAAATTAAATATATTTTTTCCACTTGGGTATTTTAATTTTAGTTAAATATTTAGATGATCATTAAAACGAAATTTACCGTAAGATAGATCATATACTAACATAAAAAAGGGATTTCATTTTTCATGGTTCCAGATATGTTCAATTAATTGATCAATAAAAATTATAAACATTTAATTATATTTAGAGATGCCGCGATAATCGATAATATCGCGACAAGGCGATACGATATTTGACTGACGATAACCGATAAAATTATCGTGTCATCGCGATAATGTCGGAAAAAATATACATTTAAATCAAAGCAATATTTTCATATTGTTGAACTCCAGAAAATATTAAATTAAAGAAAAAATAGATTACTGCAACATATAATATTAGATACATATTAATCTAACAATATGAAAGTAATATAAATTATAATAATATGATAACTAATAATAATTTTATATGAATTATATAAACCGTTGTTGCATGTGTTATATTTTTTTTTTAATTTGGTTTTCAAGTTTTTTTTCAATATTATTTGCCAATGAACTTTTAAACCATGAATTTAAACATAATAAATTTTGACTATAATAATTTTTACTTAGATAATTCATGTAATTTACTTATTGTCCTTAAGATAATTCTTCCTGCTTTTATAATGTTTTTGTATGCAAAAAATATTTTAAAATTTCCCTGTAAATTATACTCAAACAAAAAAATTATCGTCGATCATGTCGATAATACCCGATACGATACGACAACACCTATGACGATACGATAATAAGACGACACGATAATCCGATTTTTGTCGAATTTTTAGACGACACGATACGATAATCAGCCAATTATCGTATCGTATCGTATCGCGGCATCTCTCATTTATATTTTCTTTTATTTTTACAAATATTTCAATCGTTTTTTTATAATTTTACAATTAATTTCGGATTTATAATAAAAAATACAACTCTTTAATAATATTAGGATACAAAGATATTTTACTAACAATTATTTGAATTTCTTATAAAATATATTACAATAAGTAGTAATAAAATATCTTCGTTTCTTAAGGTGACTGTATTTTTTATTTTAATTTTTAGATTCAAAAAAAGGTTAAATAATTTATTCCAAACTTTTGCATTTAAAAATTTATTCTGATTATAGAAAAGAAACAAAGAAGGTGTAACTAATCGTTTCGATATTATAAGTACACATTGGTAAGAATCAGCTTACATATAATAATTCAATGTATCTGAATATTACTGAATATAATCGATGCATATTTTCTGAGTATTGCTTTCAGAGTGGATTTTATTCTGCCCAAGTGAAAAAAATATGTTTATTTTATATTTAGAAAAAATTTAGAAAAAATATGAATTAAATTTAAAATATATACAGTTTTGGACATACTAAAATTAAATTTAGAAAAAATTCAGAAAAAATTTAGAAAAGATTTAGAAAAAATATAAACTAAATTTAAAATATATACAGTTTTGAACATACGAAAATTAAATTTAAAAAAAATTTACAAAAAATAAAAAAAAAATTAAGAAAAAATTTAGAAAAAGTTTAATTTTAGTATGTCCAAACTTGAACATATTCTAAATTTAATTTATATTTGTTCTAAATTTTTTCTAAATTTACTTTTAGTATGTCCAAAACTGTATATCCATAAAATTTAATTTATATTTCCATTAAATATAAATTAAATATATTTTTTCCACTTGGGTGGTTTCAATTTTTTTAAATCTACCTTCGATTAGTAATTTCATAAATAATTTTCTCGATGCTTGTTGACTGAACAATATTTTTTTGCATAATATGTTTGTCTGTGTTATAATTTTTTTCACATTCCTGTTTTGTTCAGAGATTCCATAGATAATTTTGTGAATGTTTGTTGACCGAAAAGCTTTTTGTATTTATGTTTTTATATCACTAGCGCCCTCGCCGGCCGCAAGCGGCCGCCTCAGTTGTTTCTATGCTATATGCTAAATTCCAATGACACGTCATCATGTGGTGTTATTAACAAAAAAAAAAAAAAAAAAAAAACAATGAAATTTTTAATTAGAGAAAAAATTAATTTATAAATAATATTCGACGATGACTAATAGAATGCTTGAGCCCAGCCCGCGGATACGAAATTAAAAGCCTTTTGATTTGTACTAATTTTTAATAATGTCAACAATTATTTTATTTACACGTTATTGAAAGGTGGAGGACAGGTTAATTTTTTTCAAATTGACTCGGAACATGCAAAAGTTGCTAAATGATCAGAATTATTTTGTATTAATTTGAGCTATTAACATCGGAATTATTCACCTGAAGAATAACGACAAAAAAAAAAAAAAGTTACTCCAAAAAATGTTTATATACAATAGACAGACGCATGGTGCTTTAAATGATAGATCCTTTTTCCATTTATTTCCTATCTATTTCAAAGAAAAGGGCAATTCTGGTGGAAATATTTCTCCGGCATTACTCCGTTTTTGGTCCATTTCTTGAGAAATTACTCTGACATGAGATCAATGCTGGATTTTTGTCTCCTTCATTGATCTCATGCCGAAATAAGTTTGCCGGTACTAATTTCATGCCGACGAAATTACTCCGGCATCAATCTCATGTCGGAGGAATGCAGAACTGCAGGAGTAATGCCGGAGTAATATTTCCACCAGGGAAAAGCTACAACTTGTATCAATAAAATAAAAAGTTACACCTCAATAACAATAACATAGATTGTAAATTAAAATTTT
Organism: Aphidius gifuensis; assembly: GCF_014905175.1. Taxonomy (NCBI): domain Eukaryota; kingdom Metazoa; phylum Arthropoda; class Insecta; order Hymenoptera; family Braconidae; genus Aphidius; species Aphidius gifuensis. Next base: position 10,624,299 of record NC_057793.1, read on the forward strand.
TTAGCTCACGTCTTTCTCATCAAAAATAATAAAACATTGTTTAAAATTTTAAAAATATTTTTTATTGAAGGCAATATGTTAATCAATAATTGTCGTATAATAAAACAATTTTTTTTCATCTATGGTCTGTCATCATCTGCTATTTATTGTAAGAAGAAATAGCTTACTCTAAATTTTAATTCACAATAATTTGTTATTATTATTGATGTATGAATTCCGATTTTATGAGTGCAAAATAGCTATTTTGCTCTTTTCTTTAAATTAGATAAGAATTCAATTAAAAAGACCCCATGCGTTTGTATATGAACATTTTAGAGCAAATATTTTATTTTTGTCGTTGTTTTTGAGGTAAAAATCCAATGTTTGTACAAATTAGTACAATAAAATATTCTGATTATTTAACAAAGTATTGTAAATTTAAATTCTCGAGTAAACTATTTTTTTTTAATACTATTAAAGTACGAATCCTGCTTTCATTGATTCAAATAAGCTCATGACTTTTTTTTCGAGAATAAAGAAAAAAATTATCTATCATTATTTATTATCCGAGGTGCCATGCAATTGTTAATAATCAATTTTCGTCAAATAATTTTTTTCTATTCTTTTCAATTGAAGGACAAATTCTGTTATTAATAATATAAATTAACCCATGACTTTTTCTTTAAGAGTAAAAACAAATCATTCAATAACATTTATTTTTTAAGGCACCATGGAATTGTTATTAAACAATTACATGACACCTCAAAATAATAGAATAATCCTTTTAAATAATTCTTTTTTATCTTTGGAGAGAAAAACGTTGGCTGATAATATCAGAATTCGTACTTCAGTGGAAAATAATATGAAAAATTGTTAATTAACGATTGCATGTCACCTCGAACAATTGTTAACATTTATTTATAAATATTGTTGAATTATTTTTTTTTTTTCTTGAAGAGAATGTCGTGAGTTTATTTAAACCGATGAATGCAGGTTTCGTACTCTAATAATGATTGAATAAAAAAATCTGATTACTTCAAAATTTTAATTAACAATACTTTGTTATTATTGTTAATTATGTACAAATCTTGATTTGATTCTTACAGGTTCGCGTGCCCTATTTGAAAATGAATCTATCTTTTTTTTTTGTGTTTGGATGTAGTTTTTTTTTTCAATTTTTCATTATTTTTTTATTTATAACACATTAGCTCCTTTTTTATTTATAACAATTCAATTAAATATTGGTAAATCATTTGAAGGTTATGGGCATTAATATTTTTTGACAGATATAAAATGTTGTTATAATCACATATGTCAACACACACATACATATCTATATGCAATTAGCGCCACCTATATCAATTTATACGACATGCACGTGACCTTCTGATACCCCAATCAGATTCCAGTAAATTCAAAAATGAGGCGCTAAGTTTGAAAAATGAAGCGCCAAGTTCAAATTTGGATGCGCACGCAAAATGCGACGCCATGACACCAATGCTTTTTTTATTTAAGGATAATTTTCATGGAAATTTTTTATTTTATTAAAAGACTTGTCATGAATAACTTCTCAATGCTTGTTGATCCCAATCGATAATTTCTTTAAAATCTACCTTCAATTTTTTAAAATCTACCTTCGATTAGTAATTTCATAAATAATTTCTGAACAAATATATAGTTCTGAATATAATTTAAATAATTGAATCTAAAAAAAAAAATACATAGTTATACGAGTTACAATTAATAAAAAACTGAACATTTGTAGATATTTTTAAACTATAAACCAAAAATACATGTTCGATTTAGAAAAAAAATAATAATAAAAATTCATCAAAGAATATTAAAGAAAAAAAAAAAATTGACCGTGAAACGACGAACAAGCAATACTACCAATGGTAAAAAAAATGAAAAGAAAAATAACCATGGATGTTATTGAGCCTGCAGTCCAATTCACAGGGCATTACAATTTGGGGCTTTTTCCCTCCACTGGCGGCGCTTGTGAAGCTTTTGTATGTAAAATAGCGGCAAAAAATAGCCCTAAATTGTAAAAAATTTGCCCTGTGAATTGGACTGCTGATATACACTGTCCGTTTGTACGATTTAATGTAAGACCAATTATTACTAGATTTAAATTATAACTAGCTATACACAGTCGATAAAGAAGATTTCTTTTTCAAGGTTTTTCTTTTTTCCTCGATATTTTTTACAACCGAAAAAGAATAAAAAAAAACGGGCAATAGAGTTTTTCAAAACTTTTTTTGGAGCCTTATAAACATTTTATTTCAACTCGATGATGACATTTTTTGGTCCGTTTTTTCGATTTTTTTTTCGGCGAGCCATAACTTTTGTTATAATCAAGATAGGGAGTTCGTATTAGGCTCAAATTATGCGCCTTAAAAAAATCTAGTGACGGCATTATGGGTTTTTTTTTCTCTCGATAACGGTTTTCGAGCAAAAAAATTAAATATCCGAATTTTTTGTCAAATTTTGAAGTTTTTTTTTTTTTTCTCAAAAACTATTATAGATAGAGGAAAAAACCCATTATGCGGGCGATAGAGTTTTTTCAGACGCATAAAATAAGCCTTATACGAAGTCTCTCTTTCGATTTTGCGTTGAGTTATTCATTGCGCCGTTTTTCAGTTTTTTTTCGGCGAGCCATAACTTTTGTTATAATTAAGATAGGGAGTTCGTATTAGGCTTAAATTATGCGCCTCGAAAAAATCTAGTGACGGCATGAAAGGTTTTTTTCTCTCTTAATAACGGTTTTCGAGAAAAAAAATTAAATATCAGAATTTTTTTTTTCAATTTTATAGTTTTTTTTTTTTTTCTCAAAAACTATTTCAAATGGAAAAGAATTTCGCAAAGCGGGCGATAGAGTTTTCTGAGACACATAAATTGAGCCTAATACGAAGTCTCTACTATGATTTTGCGTCGAGTTATTTATTGCGCAATTTTTATAACTAGTAAAATTTTCACATAAAAACGTATGTACTATTTTAAGTTACGTAATTAATAATTTAAAAATAATGAAATATAAAACAGAAAAGATTTACGAACAAAAAACCTCTGGTGATGAATACTCTCCGATGGATAGTTTAGACACCACAAATTTTTAAGTAAGAAAAAAAATTTTTTCAAAATTTACATTTTAATTTTTTGACTAAAAACTATTATCAATAGAGCAAAAAACCTATTACGCGGGCGATAGAGTTTTTTAATGCGCTTCTTTTGAGCCTAGTACGAAGTCTCTCGGTTACTTAGTTCGTAAGTTATGAGCTTTTTTTTTTTTTCGCCGATGAATTCAAGACTGCGGCTGAGCCTATGGCTCCTAGCCTCCGTAATAAATTATTAAAAAACGATAAAAAAGTATCTTGTTAATAATTTATTTATTATGTAGTAAAAAATATTTCAATTGTCAACTTTTATTATTTTTGATGCTCAATTTAATACAATGAAAATGGCTTTGTGGTAAAAAGCCTAACTTAATGAAATAAGAGGTGCAGTGTGCTTTTGGCTCAAGGGAATTATTTGCACGTCTTATAATATATTAAACACTGTGCGGTTGGTGCACTTGTACGCAATCCGAAATTTATATATACTCAGCACGTTTTTTTTATTTAAATATATAAAGCTTTAATCAACCCATGGGCCACAAATTTAACAAAGATAGTTATTTAAATTTTTATTTTCATTGTAATAAATTTAAGGTTCCTTTTTTAATTAACTTAATTGCAACGGCTAACTTGATTAAAATCAGTAAATTTTTTACCTGGAAAATGTGAAAACTCGGCTACTCTACATGTATATAAAAAAAAATAAAAAAATCATTTAAATAATCATCAAAAAATGTAAATTTATTACTATATGTTAATTTGATCAAATTTTTGTTTCATTTAAATTGACTCTCTGATGTTATTTTTTTGATTAATATTTTCTGGATTTGATGTCATAATATGTATAATATACCAACGAGATTTCAATATTGTTGTTTCCACCTTAGGTTTTGTATAGAAACTTAAATTTCTTGGGTTATCAATAGGTCAGTCTTCTAAATATGTAAAAAATGTAATTCAATTAATCTAATCAATAGTGTTTTGGTTGTTTTTTTTTGTAAAATTTGTACTTGCTATACTCAATCTTCATTGATTATGTAATTGAAAGAAAATTTAAAAAAAGTCAAGATTCCATACGAAGAGGTGGTTATTTAGTATTGCAACCATATGATGAATTAATCTATGAAATTGATGGACACGATTTCGAAAATGTTGCTGGAATCATCGAAAAATATATATGGAACATCATTGGAGTTATCAGTGCCTTTGCCAGTCGAAGTCATAATCGGACTTACATGGGTAGATTTTCAAAAATATAAATTTTAATTTCATACTTTTTTTAAAATAAATTAACTATAAACGCTATTGCAAAATTATCGAATAATCATTATGTGTAAGGCTGTACAATTAAATTATACAAAAAAAAAAAAAAATATATATATACATAAGTACAAATGGAATGAAAATAAGAAACAAAATAATGTATTTTTATGAAATTATATTAAATTGTATATTTTATTTAAATAGTAATAATTAACATGATAATTGTTTGATTTATTAAATCATTGAATAAATATAATAAAAAAAAAAAAAAATTAATACTCGAAAATAATAATGAAAAAAATATATAATTAAATTTTAATATGAATATAATTAAATAAATATGTTGATTCTGTTATTAATACATCTGATATTTCAGCAGCCATCAAATAATTATCTTTTTATCTAACAAAATCAACAGTATATAATCTTTTAACACCAGCAATTTCAATCATAAACATTGCTGCACTAAGTACATGACCATCATTATAGGCCCAAAATTTTATACCAAATACATTTTTTTCTTCACGAAAATTTATCGTTTCAATTTTATCCAAACTTGCTTTACGATAAAATTGAGTATACAGCATTTGTTCAGTTGCAATATTCTTAACTTTAATATAATCAGATAATAGCAAACAATAAATATATAATTAAATTGAATCACAAGTTGGTGCAAGTGATTGATGCAATTGGGTAACAGCAGTTTTGACAATTTGTTCAAACGTATCATCCTCTGGACATGATACTTCAAGACTTGTTAAATCAATATGTGCTTTTTTATCATCAACAGTGACATATAATTTTTCACCTTCAAATATTCTTGGTACTGATTTTTCACCAAACATTTCTTGTAACATTTCAATGAGACATTCTTTAAAATGCATATGATCCATTTTAGTTGGTGCTGGTAATATTTTTGGTGGTGTTTCTAACATTTCAGATTGTAATAATGCAACAACAATTGAATCAGCATACATATCATTAACTGGTGTTGCAATCCATTCAAGTGTTACAACTTTACCATCGATAGTAACATCAACATTATTAAATACTCTTATTTTTTTATCATTAATAATATCAAGTGCACCAGATATTTGTTGTAGTAAATGTTTAAGTACAGACCATGATGAATTAAAAGCAATACTTTGTCTTTGTACAATTTGTGCAATACCCATATCAGTATATTTTGATAAATCAGATGGTGCTAACATATGATAGCTAAAATTTCTTTTAACAATAACACCAGATAAAATTTGTCCTGGTTTTGGTGTATCAATAGCAAGTGTACCCACAACCTTAGCTGTTTTTTCACCAGAAAAATATAATTTAACTGCAACAGTATTTCTTGGGTTATGTATTTCGATTGTTGTTGATGGATCATCTTCATATTCACGTTGCAATGCTGCTTTTAATCTTCCCATTTCATAAGCTTCACCATGTACCAGTACAACATGTCGTGGTTTTAAAATTCTTATAAATTCAGATGTTTGTTGATAATCTGTATGTGCTGAAAATGATATTTGATGTACAGACATTTTTAATGGTAATTTTTCTCCACTCAACGTTTCAATATCTTTTGGTTCAGATAGAATTGTTTTAGCAAGTGTACCCTCAACACAATATCCAGAAATAATAACACCATTAGTAGCATCAGTACACCATGATTCAAATAATTCTCTTGATAAACCAGTTTGCATCATACCTGGTGATGCCATGATAACACAAGGACCAATATAATCAAAATAATCAATATCTTTCAAATATGATATGTGTTTAAATACAAATGGATTATTAATTGCAACTTGACGACGTATTTTATCATTCATTGCATTAACATATGTTTGATAAACAGTCATACATTTTTTAGCAAGTGATGATGCATAATATATTGGTATTTCATGTAGCTCTGGATGTAATGCCCAATATTCATCAAGTATTAATAATAATTCTTGTGCTCTACCTAGGGCAAATACTGGTAAGAGACATTTACCACCACGATTAACAATTTCATGGACTAAATTTGTAAATCTATTCTCTCTATCTTCACGTTCTTCATGTATAACTGTGCCATATGTTGATTCTGTTATTAATACATCTGTATGTACATTTGGTATTTCAGCAGCCATTAAATGACGATCTTCTTGTCTACTAAAATCACCAGTATATAATATTTTAATACCAGCAATTTCGATCATAAACATTGCTGCACCAAGTACATGACCAGCAACATAGGCCCAAAATTTTATACCAAATACATTTTTTTCTTCATGAAAATTTATTGTTTCAATTTTATTCAAACTTGCTTCAAGATCAGATTGAGTATACAGCATTTGTTCATATGCAATATTTCTGATTTTAATGTAATCAGATAAAAGCACACGATAAATTTCTTTTGTTGCATGTGTCATAAAACAACGTCCTTTAAAACTTGTATTTTTAAAAAACCATGGTAATGCACCACAATGATCCAAATGAAAATGTGATATTAATAATAAATCTATTTCATCTGGTTCAATTAAATCAATGAATGGCAATGCATCCATACCTGATAAACCTGGATGAATACCACAATCAAGCATTATTTTTTTTCCTTTAAATTCAAGCATTATACAAGATCTTCCGACTTCCTGACCAGCACCCAATGGTTTAATTGACAATAAATCACTCTGCTCTGCTGGTACATAATCCATTTTTTGTCCACGTTTTGATGTTACCTTTAAACTATAATTATTTTTTTTAATTTTCACATTTTTTAAAATCATATATATGATAATAATATTACTATATTGTGTCTATAGATTTGTCAACTTACTTTTTAGGTTAGAATTGATTTGTTTGCTTGTTATCAATTTAATTACTCAATTATTATTGACACAACTATAATCATAATCAATGATAAATAATAATATCAATATTAAATTACTTTATTTTTAGATATTTTTGAAATTATTTAATTATAGTTTTTTCTTATTTATTTGGCGTTGTTGCAATTAGCTCCCAGAGTGGGTGTATATAAATTTACAAAAAGAGTGGGCTGAAATTTTCTGATATCTGATACCTCAAATAATTAGCGATTTAACACAATTTGGTGTTGCCTACTCAGCTCACAGCTGTACTCACCGCAACTCACCGAGCCGTCGGCTTTTTGGTTGTGGTTCGGAGCAGTTCAGAGTAGAACTTCGGACTCACTCGGAGTCGGATCTGTCGGGTCGGAATTCAGCTTATGGTAGATGCTGCATGCAGCGTTGTGCTCATGGTATATATTTGAATATCATGATGTATATAATGGAGTATTAATAATAAATAATATATGTGAACCTGATCGTAAATTATTGTAAACAATAACCAATTTTTAATAATTATTGTTAAGACTATACATTTTACAAATATTTTTTTTTTCAATATTTTTTATTATTATATGAAATGCATTGGTTTATATACACTGGTTGAAATATTTCTCCGACTTTTCTCTGCCATTTCTCCACCTTTTTACGAAAATGACTCATAGTTGGAGAAATTTGTCCGCCTAAAATTTACTCCAACTTTTCTCCAATTATATTCGATTGTCTGCCTTTTTCGTAGTAAAATTAATTTTAACAATAAAAAAGTCTAAAATTCATTGAAATTCATTTATTAATTATTATTATTTATATTTATTAATAATAATTAAATAATAAATAAATGAATTTCAATGAATTTTAGAGACTTTTTTATTGTTAAAATTAATTATTCGCTGCGAAGAAAAGGCGGAAAAAAGTTGGACAAAAGTCGGAGATATGGTGGAGAAAAGTTGGAGTGAATTTTTAATAAATTATTAATAATTATTGCTATTGTTATAAATAAATGTCTTTTTTACAAGTCTGGCTTTGCTCTGGCTTTTGTATAGGGCTTCATGTGGTACCGAGACCGAGACCAAGATCGTCTTCAGTCAATAAAACGATACCGATACCGAGAGTATCGACTGAAAGTCTCACCGGTATCGTGAGACTTTGAAATTTTAGATCGAATTTTTTTTTTTTCTCGTAACGAATCGTATTGAAAAGAAGAACTGTTATGCAGTACAATACTGCACAGTAAGACACTGCACAGTAAGACATTGACGCTACAGTCACAACGAGATATATCTACAAGCCTTATGTACCTATGAAAATTGTAAAGTTACGCCAATTATATTTTCCTAAACTGATATTTTTTGTATCTGATATTTTAAAAGCAGTATTACACTTCGTGGAAAGGGAAAAATACATAATATGAAATTTCTAAAGACTTTTATATGAATTTTCTAAAGACTTCCCAGGTAGAAATTTGACCTCGCAATAATATCGCAGCGGTGTTGGTGTGCGATATGCAATATCTGCGATATTGAATGTCGCAAGCCAAAGTCAAATTTCTACCTGGGTTTTTTAAAATTTTATAATTTAAATAAAAAAATTGAATATTTATCAAATGAATATAAATCTATTTATAAAATTACTATTTATTAAATATTTATACATTTGTATAAATGTATTGACTTTTTTTTTTAAATCTAGTAAATCAACAAAATAAAAATAAATAGAAAAAATTTATAGGAATTTTTCTTATAAATGCATAAGTTTTATTTTCAATGAAAGGTACATGACATTTATCATAAATATTCTGACTCGATTCAAAATATTTATATATAAGTAACATCGATAATGTCAATTTTCTATAACAACTCCAAGTAGCAAATCAAACTCAGTCACATCAAAGCTTTGACTTGTTGGATAAATCAAGTTTTTTATATTAATAATAATTTTATGGTTTGCAATTATTATATTTTTGAAAAATAACGGCTTACTCGGGAATCAAATCGATATCAATATGATTTCATTGGCATCGTCGAGTATCTAGTGATATTCTAGATGGAGATTCAAGCCAGCTATATCACTTAATCTTTGCGTCCACTTAAAATATGCTTGTTTACCATCTTCGAAAATTTCGCAGGTCAAAACTTGTCGAACAGCTCTGTAAGATAAAAATAATATTATTATTAATGTATATTTTATATAAACAATTTATTGAAAATTTGAAAAAATACTTGAAACTCAAATCAGCTAAGTATTAAATCATTATTATATCTTTTTCCATTTTCGATGTTGAACTTTTTAATTTTTAGTTAAAATTTCTCTCAGTGTTGTTATTGAAATTATTTCATCAGATAAATGTGGTAATGGAAGTGTATGTGGAACATGATGTGGTAACATTTGTGATAGTTTCATTACTTGATCAGCATATTTTTTTTTTCGATATGATGATGGAAAATTTTTTAATATCTTTTAAACGAGTTTTTTCCAAAATTTTTGAAGCATGTATAAGTTCTACCTAAACCAAAATTATGTGTAACTAAATATTTTTTTTATACTTTTTTTAATACTTAATTGGAATTAAGTTAACTGGATCAAGATTTGGATTTGCATATTTTTCAATATTTGGTCTCAGTGCGCACTGGCATGTCAATGTTAATAATAAATTATCATTATTTTTTACTATGCCAATTCTGGAACTTCCATTTTTACCTAAATTTTTTGGTTTTATAAAATAAATTTACAGGATTATTTATTTACATAAACACTCCATTTATTTTGTAGACAAAATGCTCTAAATTTTGTTTTTAATAATTTTTTTTTCTTGACAATATTATAGAATAATTTAGTTATATAATTAAAATCCTTGCAATCGTGTTAGAGCAATTGTTAAAATATTTTTAAAAGTTGTAAATCACTTTACTCACAGCCCGGGCCCTGTGAGCAACAGCATGTTGAGAAATATTTTATACTTTAATTATTGAATGAGATTCAATAAGATTTCATACTTATATATATTTCTATGATACCGTATGAGGTTTTCGTCACTTTCGTGACTTTGAAGAGTTCTTAGGTCTGCCGTGGTATCAGGAGAACAGAAAAAGAAAAGAGTAAAAACATACCTCAACGCCTCGACGTCCCAGGTAGAATTTAGTGTCGATTTTCGACACGCAGTGTCCATTCGACGTCGAAATTCGAGCTCGAAACGACATCGAAAGGTGACGTTTTTCGACGTCGAACCGATGTCGATCCGACTGTGGCGCGTCATACGGTGATAATATTAACATATTTATGATAGGGCTCAGTAGATGGCAGAGTGAGTGATTTTCATCAGATTTATTTACGTATCATTAATTTGAGCAGGGATAGGCATACTGTGAGTTTTTGAGTTGTTTACAATTATCCAGAAATGAAACGTTTAAAACAGGATAAATTACATGTATTTCATTTGTTAAATAAATAAATGACTAAGGACAAGCAGTAGCTAAGGAAAAGACGTAGCTAAGGAATTAATGTGACTAAGGAATTATTTCCTTGAAACATAATTTTGGCAATTACTTAGCTACTGCCTCTTCTGGAAATTTGTATTTTTAAAAATAAATTTACATGTATTTTATTTATAAATAAATAAAATGTCCAAGGAAAAGCAGTAGCTATAAAAGATGTAGCTAGGAATTAATGTGACTAATGAATTATTTCCTTGAAATATAATTCTTGTAAGTTAGCTACTGCTTTTCTTGAAATTGTATTTTTGAAAAATAAATTTACATGCATTTTATTTATAGAATAAATAAAAATGTCCGAAAACAGTAGCTAAGGAAAAGATGTAGCTAAGGAATAATGTGACTAATGAATTATTTCCTTGAAATATAATTCTTATAACTAATTCCTTAGCTACTGCTTTTTCTTGAAATTTGTATTTTTGAAAATAAATTTACATGCATTTTATTTATAGAATAAATAAAAATGTCCAAAAGTAGTATTAATGAAAAGATGTATTAGGAATTAATGTGACTATGAATTATTTCCTTGAAATATAATTTGGCAACATTAATTCTTTAGTAACAATTTTATTTATCTTAGTAATTTTGACATTTTATTTATTAAATAAATAATATTCATGTAATTTTATTTTTAAAAATTAAAATGCTTGAAAAGCAGTAGCTATAAGATAGCTATAATTAATGTGACTAATGAATTATTTCCTTGAAATATATTGGCAACATTAATTTTCAGTCATTAATTAGCTACATTTCCTTGGACATTTTATTCTAAAAATAAAATACATGTATTTTTCAGAAATGATAACGTTAGCAGTAGAATATGTAGCTAAATATATTATGTGGTAAGCAACATTAATACCTTCTGGTAGAAATATTTCTCGTTAGCTTTCCGGCATTACTCCGTTTTCATTTGAGCAACTACTGCATGAGGTTGGTAAAATTAGCATGAAATTGATTGAGAAATTACTCCGGCATGAAATTGATGCGAAATTCATGAAACTGATAGAAATTGAAATGGCGGAGAAATTCATATTGGTGCCGAATATTTTTATATCATGCCGGAGTAATTTTTGCCATCAACCTCACGTCGGAGTAATTTATAACAAATGCCGGAGTAATGCCAGTAATATTTCCACCAGGGTTAGCTACATGTTTTCTTAGCTACACTTTGAAATTTTAGAAATAAATGACATGTATTTCATTTGTTGAATAAATAAATGACTATGACAAGCAGTAGCTAAGGAAAGATGTAGCAAAAAATTTTATGGTAAAATTTGAGCTACTGAGAGATCAGTTTTATCCGTTTTATCCTGTTTCAAACGTTTCATTCATGGATATTGTAAGCAACTCAAAACTCACAGATGCTCATTGCGTAAGGTTATGGCATTTTTTAATTTATTGCTTTTAATGATATTGCTAATAAAAAATTGTACCTATATATAGAACTTGACTCTACTGCCATCTATCAAAATTCAATGCGCGATTATTTTATGAACAAGTCGAAACGACGTCGATCCGACATCGAATAGCGTCATCGACAGTTTCGAGCTCGAAATTCGACGTCGAACGGAGCGTTGAAATCGAGCGCTATTCGACGTCGAATAGACATTAGATTTCTATGTATTCTTTACGAGTCGACTCGTTCACACGGACCGAGGTCCGTGAACGGATCTTGCCTTGAGTAGAGATGTGAGATCCGTTCACGGACCTCGATCCGTGTGGACGAGTCGACTCGTATTCATTCGAGAATAGCCCCCCTGGGCGTATTTCTATCTAAAATAAAAATTTGGTAAAAAATTTCTACTTATAAAAAAAAAAAAAAAATTGGTTTCTTGTGGCATTAAAAAATAAAAACAAATCAATATGATAAATAAATAATAATTTTAAGACGACAACATAATTGCATTTATTTTAGTAGAATACTGTTAATCAAATTGTCTATATTCAAAAGCAATTTGATTTCTTATTTCATTTTTAAAATCAATTTCATTGTAAAACATTGATAAAAAATAAAATGTATTTTTTAATCTACCAAATGCTTCAACTTTATGATAATTAATTTGTGCTTTAATAAGATAATATTTGAATTTCGAATAATTAATTTTGTTTATTACCATATTTTGGTGCTGTTTCTATAAGACGCATTTAGTATATAATACAAATGCGTTTGCTTGATCAAACCATCCACCATGTGATAAATAGCATTAATAATAGCATCATCAATGACATAATTTAGTGCTTAATTTGGCATACCAATTGTTAATTGTATATTTGCTAAATGCGCATTTTAACAATAGCCTCATAATATGATAAATAATAATGATAATCACATATTTCAAATGCATGATTTAGTAATACTATTGATTTTGTACCAGATGTACCATCACTTGGATGAACTAATTATTTGACTTGATGATATTATAGCACGTACACGATTTTGTGGATTTAAATTTTTACGCAATTCAATATCATCAATGTAATTTAACCCATTTGGATAATCACTTTTTGCAAGACAAAATTTACTTTCAGCAACAATTGAACGATCATGTCTCATCATTTAGTAAATTCATATTGTTTATGCAACATCCAAATCTTTAAAATAAATATAAAATAAATAAATAAATTTTTCATCTAAATCAATGGTATTAAAATTTTAAAAAATTTCGTAATTTTTCTCAGTATTGAATTAATTTATTCTGATTATAAATTAATTAGTTACCAGTAAAAATCTTAAAAATAATTGTTGAAAAACAGCTATTTTATCAGAATTATGATTAGTTAAAGAAAAAATAAAATTATTCATTAGAACAATAACGAAAAGTGAAAAATAAAAAAAAAAAAAAAAACTATATTTATATTTTAAGGTTGATTCTGGAAATCTGAAATCGCAACAGATTTTTTTTTTTTTTATCTTATGTTTAAATGAAATAATTATCTACATTGTCAATTTTTTTCAATTTTTTTTTGTGTGGTTTTTTTGAGATATTTACTGTCAAAGTTGACAACTTTAACACGCAAGATATAGGCGGTACATCATATTTTTATTAATAACTTTTTCAAAACGCAACAGAAAACGTTAAATTTCTATCAGTTTGTAGTGCTAGAAAAGACGAATTTTTGGTATAAATTTTTAGTATTTCGTCTGTTGCGTTTTAAAAATAAATAACTTTAAAATTCAAAAATTTCGCGAGAAGCGCAGCACACAGACATGAACACAAGCATGGTTTCACTGTACGATGTAATCTTCGCTTGCTAGTGTGTAGCCACGCACACACATACTACTAAAGAACTTAGTTTTTTCATCAGTGGCGCCACAAAAAATTTTAGGACACGGGAATAAAAAATAGCGTTATTGATATACGGGCCCTTCGTGGCATAAATATTGGTTCGGTGATGCGACTGGGAATCAACCTTAAAAATTATAGCTTATAAATTTTTAATTTAACTATGTTTATAAATATAGTATTTAGACAAATTGTCTATGTTTTAGGCAACAGAATATAAGGCTCATCTTTTTTTTTGGTGAAAAACAAATAAAATTTAAATATTCAACAATAAGCTCAAGTTGTGACTTGTGAGGATGATTAAATATATAATTTCTGTTGGATTTTTATTAACTTTTTAATTATAAATTAAGTTGGTGAATTTTTTTAACAAAATACATTTTATCTATTTTAACAACATGTTGTCAATAAAATAGGCATATTTGAAAAAAAAAAAACAAGTAAGTACTTTTGAACGAATAATACATATTTTTTGTCAAGTTTTGTAACTACTTGATCAGTCTATTTGGAATTAATTTCAAATGATTATATGTATCGAAGTTATCACACAAATAATCAGTCCAAGTGTTTACATGAATACAAACTGTGTAATTTTATATAATGCTTAAAACTATTGAATGGATAAAAAAATAATTATAAAGTACTTAAAGAAAATCAATATTTCATTGTCATACTATTTTGATAATGTTTCACAATGAAAAAGATTGATTAACGAACATTTTTTGTTGATTGCTTTGTTATAAAAGTTGAAAAAAAAAAAATAAACAAAACTAAAATTAATTCAAGTTAATTATTTGGAACGAGGTATGCGGAAACTTTGGTCAAAATTTTTAATGCATCCTCTGATGCTTTATACACTCGTTTTAGATCGTCTTGCTTGCTTTTTTCGGCTTCGCCAAGTTCCACAAATGAAAGCTGAAAATAGACAGTAATTAAAACAATTATACAATAAAATTTCGATATTAACTTACAATATTTTCACTGTTTAATAGTTGAGACAGAAGCTCGACATTAATGAAATTCTTCACTTTTTTTATAATCATGCACATGATTGTTTTTGGTACAAGGTCCTGGACTGTTTTTGTAACAATACTCATGTATGAATCAACTAAAATTTTAAATTTATCCACTTCTTGAGTTATTTTAGGATTTGTTTGAAATTTTTCGTGCAAATCATCATCTTCATCCTGTAAATAATAATAAATTTTACACATATTTATAAAAATAATCTGTAAAACGTATTGGTAAAATGTTTTTTCATAATTAAAATGGAATATCTCACCATAATAATTTTTTTTGTCATAGACTGAGCATTTTGCAAAGACTTTTCATCTGCTCTAAAAAAACAAAAAAATTAATTGATTAATTGTCAAAAAAACATGAAGTTTACTTACAATTGAATATGATATAATTGAAAGTAGATTTACGTAACTATTTTTTTTTTTTTTTTTTTGAAAAATAAAATATAAATCAAACGCTGTACTCACTTCTCAAGTCCAACAAAGTCAACATGTTTCGTATTGATGTATGATAGTTCAAATTCCAAAAGATCACACAACTGTTTTTGACACTGTTTTTCACATGTTTTTAAATATGTCATTAATTTTTCTTCAGTGAGTTCTTGCAATCTCGGATAACGAGCCATCTATAAAAATAAAAACGAAAATATCAGCAATTATTTTCAGCAATAAGAGTAAATACATTTAATGAAAATTAACTGACCACTTTTGTGCAGTCATACAAGAGTTGATTCAGCTCTTCAATCACCTCACTGACACAATCAACTGCTGGTTTTTTCAAATGACTGATTTGTTTTTTAGCAACAGCTTCAAAGGCCATGTCCGGAGTGAACATGCCAAGTCGTACACCTAAATTAACAATGCGTTTACATGTATTAAAAACAGAGAAATTGAAATAATTAATTTTTACTTCAAAAAATACTCACCACGGATATTTAATATAGCAAGTTTGATTTCTCGACGGACAGTATCATTACCGGAAAGTGTAATTGCTGTAATTTCTCTTGGCAATTTTTCATGCATCAAGTAGCATATTTTCGAGCCTCCATTTAAGAACTCTCCAATTTCATCTGATTCGTAACAACCAATTGTGTTTACAAATTTCGAACGAAGTTCATTGACCATCCTTGTTACATAATAAATATCATTAAAATCAAATAGAAATTTAAAAATTATCAAAAACATGAAAGACTTTGAAGTCTTAAAAAACTTACTGTATCATTGATTTAGTTTTTGAGGCTGAATCGTCAAGATTCATGTCGTCCATGTTCAAGTCTTTTTCATACAATTGCTTTTGATCTAGCAATTTTTTTCGTAAAGCCGGCAAACTTTCTCGAATATGAGTTGTGAGTTGTTGGTTCAACACTTTTTGAAGATATGGAGTTCCTAATTTGTCTGCCATATGTTTATACGCTTCATGGCTATTTAATATAATGCATTGAAAAAAAGAAATTAATTTGATTAATCAAGTTTAGGCAATTAAAAAAATAATCAGTTACGGAATACATTGAAGACGTAAATATAAAAAAATAATCATTACGTTTTAAAAAACCTTTCTTCAGCAAGAATTGCATCAACTATTTCTTTGTTTTCATCGATAGCTTTTTGACTACGATTGACAACACCAATGTAGCCACGTCGTAATGGTAATAAACGGTTTTCCAAAATGTCGAGGGCATTTGTTCCATCATCCATTAGATCCAATTTAGTTATAACTCCAATGGTTCTTAATCCTAAATAAAATAATTGACATTTACGTTCAGAGATATATTGAATAGAAATAAGTTTAATTGAAGATGAAAAATAACGATTAATAATTGAACTCATCATTATTACCTTTTGGGTCTACTTCCTTGGCAAGTTTTAAAGCGTCACTATTTGCCAGATCAGTATTTGCCGGAGTAACAGCCAAAATGAGACACGATTCCTTCGATATAAATTCGAGTATCATTTTGCGAATTTGAGTTTCAATGTCAGGTGGCTGATCACCGATTGCAATTTTTGTAAGACCAGGTAGATCAACCAAAGTCAAATTTAACACTAATCAAAATTAAAAAAAATAAAAATTCATTGAAGCAAATTTAATTAATTTAGCAATTTTAAATATTATTTTGATATTTTACCTTTTGAAGAATATATTCGAAGATTTATTGGATCATTTGAGATGCCCTTTTTTCCATCGGTGACTAGGTCAGTGTCCTCTTCAATTTCTCGTCTAACTTGATTAAAATCAAGAAACTTTTTACCGGGACAATGGGAAAACTCGGCATACTCTATATAAAAAAAAATATTTATAAATAATTATCAAAAAAAGTAAGTTTGAGTTGAAAAAATATAGAATTATCTGGTTTAATGAAAAATTACCTTGATCTTGATTTTCGATGTTAATCAATTGCAATACAAGTGGTCGTCTTGTGACGATACCAGAACCTCGTGGAAGAAAGTCCCTAGAATCATTATTTATATATTAGTCAAATAAAATAAATGAATTTAAAATGTTCACAAGTGCCCAGCAAGTGGATGCCGAAAAGTGACAAGACATTGCCTGCACACATACGCAGTTCAGTGAACACGAAGGGCTTTGTCTTTACAACGCTGTATAACATTGTGACTCGCAGTGTGAGAGCGTCGTAAATCATGCTTACGAGTTACGATATATGAATGAGTAAAAACTGTAAAATGTTTACCTTCCAACAAAATTTTCGAGTACAGAGCTTTTGCCTGCACTTTGGCCTCCGACAACTGCTATTTGTGGCAAATCCAATTTTGATGTAACTCTTGATCGAGTAGTTACATCTTGAAGACGATTTACAATCGAAATCAAACTCTCCATCCCACTGTTACCAGCCATTTTTTTATCTGCTTGATTGCTGTAAATACTGTAGATAAAAAGAGAATTTAACTGATCATTTAGTATATATTTTTTTTTTTTATCCTTTTCTAAAATTTTTAAGCGTTCGTTGTTTTTTTTTCTTATTATCAATGATAACTTGTATATTAATTTATCATACAAAGTAGTGATTTGATAAAACTAAAATTTGAGCCAGTCTTATAATTATAATTGTTTATTATCCCATATTTTTGTGATTATTTCTTTTACTAAATTCAAGAATTTGATAACAATAGTTTCTATGAATTGAAGAACGCGTCACGTCCGTTATCAATGTTTTTTTTTTTTGTCTACAGTAAGTGACTAAATAATATGCATATATTATTTTCAAACGAATAAAATGAAACTGAAATATATTATCAAAATAAATAAATTTAAAAAAAACACTAAAACCAAATTTGATTATAAATTGTGTTTGTGTATTTTTTTAGTTTCAAAGCGCAAAGCTTTTTGTTTATATAACATGTATTTGTGGCTTGCTTAACAAAGGAAAAAAAAAAAAAAGAATATCGACCTTGAAAAAACGTTCACCGGCCGGCTTTTTATTTTTCTTATGTTTACACACGCTCAACCGTCGTTTTCATAAAAAAAATAACATAATAAATTACGAATTTTTTATTATTAAATATACCTATTTTATAAATAAATTATCAAATTAAATAGATTTAAATGAAAGTCACTGTTTACATAAAAATATCCAAAAATTAATTATTCAATAGGGAAAAAAAAACAATAGACATACATATATATAGGTATATTTTGTTTAAATTACGTTAAATTGTGTTGATAAGAAAAATTAATAATTAGAATTGAGCTATTTGCTTATAATAAAACGAACTTACTTTTTTTATTAAATTGGTGTTCAAAAGTTTCAACACGACTTTCTTCTCGTGATGTTTTGTTGTCGAGCTCCTTTGTTTTGATGTTAAATTTCAAAATTACTAGATTAATTTAATTATTTATTATTTTAGTAAATGATCATTGAAAGTATAAATATAATCTAAATCCGTCTTGAATCTTAGTACTATATGAAAGACGAATGATTCAAGAATAAAGTTTATAAAGTATAAACTGTTATCAAATATCGACTGTTATAAACTTATAAACCATGCCACGATATTTATATGTGATAGTTGAGTACTGAGTGCCGAGTGGTACTGAGAAAGTGAGAAAGCGAGAAAGTGAGAACTGAGAACTGAGAAGCCTGAGCAAGCCTAAGAAGCGTTGGTGAATTTTAGTTACTAAAATTTCTTTAAAATAACCGCATGACTCTATATGTATATTTATATTTATACCTATAGCTAGAGCGCAACAATTATATATATTTTATTATAACTCATTTTTAATATACCTACATGAAGATTTGTCTAAACGGAAAAAAACGAGAAACAAAATATGATCCTAAATTAGAAAAAAGGTTCCTTAATTTTGTCATTTTAATTTTTAATTTTTAATTTTGTTATCATAATATTTGTGAATTTACAGATTAGTTAATTTAGTTTTTGCAACTAGAAGTAATATTGTTGGTACCTTCTTGAAAAATGATTCTAAAAATGAAGAAGAATCACGCGGAAGCGAAGTAAAAGAAGTATCAAGACATTCACATATCAAAGGACTTGGTCTTGATAATAATGGTGTTGCAATGCAATCAGCAGCCAACGTAGTCGGTCAAAAATGTCCAACAGAGGATAGTAGATAATTCATATTTGATTTACCTATATTATTATTATATTATAAAAAAAGTAATTTACAATACATCTCTTTTCTGGAATGCTGGAATAATTGTTGATTCAATAAGAAAAAAACTTATTGAGATTATAGAAATTAGAATAGAAAGCGAGAGAAGTTAATAAGGAATTTTTAAAATGATAATATTAAAATAAATATTGTTCCATTGCTAAACAACTAATAATATATATGTTGTAAAAATAAAAAAATAAACACAATTTGACGTCTTAATTTTTGGCATCTTAATGATAAATTTGTGTTTTTCTATGATTATTATTATTGTTTTTATTATGATTACTTGATTGACTCAAATTAAAAGTTGGTATAGTGTTCCCCTCCATCCTGGTGTGTTATCCAATTACCATTTGTTTGATTTTTATTTTTATCTAATCCATATACATTTTTTATCCCAACTGACAATTTTTTTTACAACTGTTATCTTGTCCAGTTTTTTTCAATGTTTTATTTCTAAAAAAAAATATCATTTTTTATATATATTTAATTTACTTTACAGATAGTTTTTTGAATTATTTTTGTGACAGTTTTCTTTCATGAGGTGCTTTCTTTTGTGTGCTTTTGTGTATTTATTTTTTTTCCCTGTTCATTTTCGCGCACGCACAGTTCAATGCGCAGTCTGCAAATAGTCAGTTTGCAACAGCGTAGGACATGAGGGGCTAGATCAGCCATGTTTTAATTCTTATTTTTGAAAAATTATTTGTTCGACGCCACTGTTCTCTCAACAAATTTGCATAACAGGCGCATGCGCATGAATGTAAAAAAAAATAAATACACAAAAGAAAGCACCTAGCACCTAGAAGAGCCCGTATTTACAGGGCAAATTTTATACAATTTAGAGCTTCTTTTTGCCATTGATGGCGCTTATCAAATTTTTTTTATATAGATTTCACATACAAAAGCTCACAAGCGCCGCCAGTGGAGGAAAAAAGCCCTGAATTGTAATGCCCTGTGAATACGGGTGCTGGATCAGCCATGTTCTAATTCTTATTTTTTAAGAATTATTTGTTCACCGCCCCTGCTCTCTTATTAAGTTTGCATGACATACGCATGGTCATGCGCATTAAAATGAAAAAAAATGAATACACAAAAGAAAGCACCTAGCACTTATGAACTCAAAACACTGATGTGATCTCTATTAGCGCACGCGTAGACGCAAATGCGCAGAGTTATTTATCTATGTAAAATCTATATAAAAAGTTCACAAGCGCCGCCATCGGAAAAAAAAGCCCCAATGAGAACATCCTCTGAAAACGGGTGCGGCTTTTTAAAATTCGTGTGCACTCGTGTGTTCAATATAAATGTAATACCGGTGCCAATACACAGCTAGATTAATAATTCTGTGCATCTGCGCTTACGCGAGCGCTGATGGAAATCGAATCAGTGTTCTGAACACTGAGTTCATAAAAGAAAACAGCCATTGCTTTCTTTTGTGTATTTATTTTTTTTCCTGTTTATTTTCACGCATGCGCAATTGAATGCGTAGTCAGCAAAAAGTCAGCGTAGGACATAAGGGGCTGTTTAGCCATGTTTTAATTCTTATTTTTCAAGAATTACTTGTTCGACGCCACTGTTCTCTCTTCAAGTTTGCATGACATACGCATGTGCATGATCATGCGCATTAACGTGAAAAAAAATAAATACACAAAAGAAAGCACCTAGTGTGTGAGTGGGCT
Organism: Aphidius gifuensis; assembly: GCF_014905175.1. Taxonomy (NCBI): domain Eukaryota; kingdom Metazoa; phylum Arthropoda; class Insecta; order Hymenoptera; family Braconidae; genus Aphidius; species Aphidius gifuensis. Next base: position 10,645,597 of record NC_057793.1, read on the forward strand.
TCCGACGTTTTCCGAGCGCCCCACTCTTGTCACATGCGCGCGTCGTTTTGGTATGTACACGACAAAGAAGACGATGAAGTCTGCACCGTGGCCTATGGAGAAACAATCGAGCTTTGCTAGCAATATAGAAGTATTACATATATGAACAGACCCGCAGTCCAATTCACAAGGCATTACAATTTAGAGCTTTTTTCCTCCACTGGCGGCGCTTGTAAAGCTTTTGTATGTGAAATTTTATTTGGTTTTCTTTGATTTATTTTAGCGCAGGCGCAGTTATTGATGTTACACATCAGGTGTAGAACATAGCTGGTCCAGTCTCTAATGTACTACGCCGTTGGAAGCTGACTTTTTGCTGGCTGCGCATGCACCAAAAACAGAAAAAAAAATAGTGTACTTTCTTCCGGGTATTAGGTGCTTTCTTTCGTGTATTTGGGGACGTTCCAAAAATTACTCGAAAACCCGGAAGCGGCGCGGTAGACGGAAAATATAGTGATAAAATAAACTTAAAAGTAACTAGAGGTTACTGTAGATATTGTAAACAACAAAAACAGCCATATTTCATATGCTATTTGCTTTTGTTACTTATTACGGTTGTGAAAAGTATTTTTATAATTATTATTAATAATCAAACAATAATAATTTATTGATTTGTGCCTATAAAAATATATGAACAAAAAATCATGCCTATCACAACAAAATATCAAAAATTTTCTATGATCACAATCTTGAACTTCCAGGTTCTCGAGTGATTGTTGGAACGTCTTTATTTTGTTTCTTGTTTATTTTCGCGCAGGCGCAATCAAATGCGCAGTCAGCAAAAAGTCAGTTTGCAACAGAAACAGAAAATAGGTGCTTTCTTTTGGGTGTTTATTTTTTTTCACTTCAATGCGCATGATCATGCACATGCGTATGTCATGCAAAATTAAGAAGAGAGCAGTGGCGTCGAAACAAATAATTCTTAAAAAATAAGAATTAAAACATGGGTGATCCAGCTTATGTCTTACGCTGTTGCAATCTAACTTTTTGCTGACTGCGCATTGAACTGCGCATGCGCAAAAAATAAACAAGAAAAAAAATAAACACTCAAAAGAAAGCACCTATTTTTTGATATTTTGTTGTGATAGGCATAATTTTTAAATTTACCGTAAGTCAGATCCATATGCAAGAAGAAAAAGGCCGATAGAGTCTGCACCGTTGCCTCAGCAACTTGCCCAATTCACAAGGCAAATTTTTTACAATTTAGGGCTTTTTTTTGCCGATGATGGCGCTTGTAAAATTTTTTTTATATAGATTTCACATACAAGAGCTCCATAAGCACCGCCAGTGGAGGAAAAAAGCCCTAAATTGTAATGCTCTGTGAATCGGACTGCTGAAGAAAAATCCACTTATTGGAAAGGCTTGCGGCCACTAGCATAGTTTTTCGACCAAGTTCTATGTCATAGCGATATGGCAGAAATAGTTTACATATGACGGCTAGTGGCCACAGGCCTTGAAGATAGAACGCTAGCAATATAGGAGTATTACATATATCACCTACATGGGATAACTCGAAAGCGATATAGTGGTTTAAGGGATATCCAGCACAAATCAAAAATACGGATAGAGTCTTGAAATTTTTTAAGTAGCTTAATGAAATAGTAATACACACGCTCAAATTTTATGATAATTTTCTTGTAGCTAATTACTAAGTAATTGATTAATAAAGTAGGCTACTTTTTTGGAGGTTATACATAGGTTCTTATGGAGAGCCCGGTTGAGTTTTTAGAAACCTGGTTAGCCATTTCACGAAAAATACGGCTAGCTTTATCAAAAACTAAGTATAGATAGAGGAAACAATAAGGAAACTTTTGATATAAAAATTAATAGGGCTTTGAGACCTTTTTATTTTACAATAAATAAAAATAAATTTTTGTCCTTGTCTAAATACTTAAGTGGAAGTGAGAAACAAGATTTTCTCCTTTTTTTTTTATCTCGTTCGCACTCATAGAAATATTATGTTTCTGAATGCCATCCGCAAGAGGTCTCTAGATATGCGCGGGTAACACCTTAATGGAAACCATCAGAAACCATTGAAGAAGATACAAATAAAACTATAAATTAAGCTAAATTTCCACAAAATAGTTACCCCAGTCGCTGGGGATAACTTGCGATTAATTATGTCGAGAATAGCATCCAGTGGAGGAAAAAAGCCCTAAATTGTAATGCCCTGTGAATTGGAGTGCTGTATTCACAGGGCAAATTTTGTATACAATTTAGGGCTTTTTTTGCCACTGATGGCGCTTAAATTTTTTATATAGATTTTACATACCAAAGCTTCACAAGCGCCACCGGTGGAGAAAAAAGCCCTAAATCGTACTGCTCTGTGAATACGGGTGCCGACCGAGGGCCTCGGCCTGGGCCAACAGCACCCGTATTCACGGGGCAAAAATTGTTCTCATTAGGGCTTTTTTTTCCGCTGATGGCGCTTGACAAAATTTTTTTTATATAAATTTCACATAGAAAAGCTTCACAAACGCCACCATCGGAAAAAAACGCCCTAATGAGAACATCCTCTGAATACGGTGCAGGAAGACAATTTGATAAATTGATAACTCGCGCTATGAGAAACACTCATCCAAATATTTAAAATTATAATGTAGTAGTACTAACACTACGAACATATGAAATAAACTATAAAAAAACTAATGATAAAACTGGAAGGTGAACTCTCGCGTCAAAAGTGTCACCACGAAAAAAAAAATTTGGTATATTCTTGTTCTCGTCCTTTGTTGAAAAAATATGTTTGTTTTATCGCTTGTTTTATCATTTGATAAGTAGGGGTTAGGCCGCGAACTCACGACACGCAAAAGTTTGCGTTTTATCATGGCTGCCGTAATTCTAAACATGGCGCCTCCCTGATTTAATCCACCCGCTCGACAATGTCGAGCGGGTAAATTCACACGCGCGTTTAAATCACTAGAAATTACTATATGTTACCAAAATATCACTGAAAAGTGTAGTTGTGTCAAGAAGACTAGAAATACAGGAGGACGAACTTGCCTCAAAAAACCGTATCGCTATATGGTCGCCGCATAATTGAGGGGCGCTAGTAGTACCCGGGTAACGTGCGCGACTTGTATCGCTTTTTTTTTACGATGCGCACAATACAAACATACTCTGACAAACACTAATAGAGCATTATACACATGATGTTTGTCAGAGTATGTTTGTATTGTGCGCATTGAAAAAGCGATACAAGTCGCACCCGCAATGCGGCGATCACATAGCGGAACGGTTTTCATATACAGGCGAGATAGGGAGTAAGTCCTCCTGTATTTCTAGTCTTCTTGAGTTGTGTGTAATGTGTGTGTAGTGTATCTAGTGTTCAAAGCTTGGATCACGGAGGCGCCATGTTTAAAATTCCGGCAGCCATGATAAAACGCAAACTTTTGCGTGTCGTGAGTTCGCACCCTAAGGTGCTCACGACAAGCTAACTTTCGCTTGTAACTATGGCTAACGTAATTTTAACTGCACCCGTATTCACAGGGCAAATTTCATACAATTTAGAGCTTTTTTTTGCCACTGATGGCGCTTGTCAAATTTTTTTTATATAGATTTCATATACAAAAGCTTCACAAGCGCTGCCAGTGGAGGAAAAAAGCCCTAAATTGTAATGCCCTGTGAATTGGACTGCTGATCTGACCATGCCCAATACGTGAAATTACTAGGAAAATCACGTCGACTGGGGAAATATCACTCGTTTTGGCACTGCCATGGAGTTTAACAAAGAGGGTAATCTGTATACGACTCCATTGGAACTGCTCAGTCTAGCGACGCTATTGGCTCAAAATAAAAGTATGCGCATGGACCATGAAGACTAGAGAGGTAGAAAAATCACAATCGCGGGAGAATTACTTCAACGTATAACATCCAAATTTAGTAAAGCTGTTAATTTTTCAGATTGCAAAATTAGTTATAATTGATAAAAATATACATCATCTCCGCTGCTATTTGAAATTCATGACAGGATATTTATAATTTTACAGGGGTGCGTTCCGTGGCTATCCAGTCCGTACGAACTTCAAAATGGCGACGAAAAAAATGAAAATTCTAATAATGTTAAAAGTTACTATGATACATCACTATAGCCAAAGAGAAGGCCAGAGATTTATAATAACTTAAAATATTAAGTATTAGTATTTTTTTCAGGTTTAAGTTGACAGAGTTTCTATTTAATTATTTTAAATCTGTCGAATAAATTGGCTAACGTCAAATTTGATCAGATATTTTCAAATGAAAAAAATCAGATCTACCACAACAAAGGATCAAAATATTTCCAAACTCCGCCATTTTGAAGTTCGTACGGACTGGATAGCCACGGAACGCTCCCTAGTTGACTAAAGTTTTAATTTAATTTTTTTATTTACTGAACATGATTTAGTTGACATTGCTTTTGAAATATGGAAAAATTTATACATTTTACTGACAAAATTAACAATCTACAGCTAAAATTTAAAATGAAAAAACTCGATTGTTAAAAAAAATTTTTTTCATATATTTATATAAAATATATTGAGTAATAAAAATGGACTGTAGATAAAAGATGTTTTTTTTTTTTTAATATATAGCTCAGGGTTCGTTTTTTAACTTTTTTTTTTACTATTATTTTTAAAAGTTTTTACTAGTTTATTTTTGATACGTTAATAATTTACTCGTAGAATTCTAAAAAGTTTAGAAAACAAAAAAAAGGTTAATATATGATGATTATTTGTTCAAATAATATTTATTTAATATGTTCCTGAAATGAATAATAAATAGATGATTAAGATATAAAAACAAAATTAAAATTATTAAAGCAATAGAGTTAACGATTGCGTGTACTTATTATTATTATCAGTGTGTTGGTTGAAAAAAAAAAAATAAGTATTATAAAAACAGTATGCTTACATTGATTTAACTGTAAATATAGATTAAAAAAATATGTTCTTATATTTTTATTAAAAATATCAACTCTGCATTATGTTTTATTTTGTTTTTTAAATTTTTATCATGTCTTTTATTAATAAAGAAAAATATTTCTTACACTTTCATAATAATAGTCTTACAGTAATTTTAAATTTTTTTATTTATTTTATTTTAGCATCACGCCGGATAGCATCAGCAGAAATATCTTGAAAGAAACATGATTAATTTTATAAATTTATTTTTATAATATTATCATTCAATGATAATTGTTTTGATTAATCAAGTAGTCAACATAAGCTCAAACATTAAGAGTAAAAAAAAAACTTTAAATCTATTGATCAACATGTAAAATGAATTTTTCCAATTTAATTAAATGGGCTCCATGTATTTTTTCCACAAGCTTTTTTTGGTGATATAAATCTGAGCCATGGATAACGACTACGTGACTCATTTTCATTAAATACATACTCATCATTTAATTGAAAATATAAAATTATGTTATTTGTACGCTGTTTTGCTTCACCGATAACAATTGGTCGAATATCACTTCCGATATGTGGACATCCATCAACATTGAATCTTTCAAGTATTAAACATTTTTTCAGTATTGTTTCAACACCATCATTTGTTACTTTAAGACAGTTCTGACAAGATAACATTTTCAAAGCTTTTAACGATGATGATATTTGAGTTAATAAATTGTCATCAACATGTTTATTGTCACGTAAGTCCAACTTTGATAGATTTGCAAATTTATTTGGTATTTCTTGCAATATATCTCTAGTTGGACAAGTGCTCAAGCACAAGTATTTCAATTTTGGACAATCTCTAGCAATATTACGAATCAAATCAACATCAATATTATCAGCCCATCTAATTGCCAATGATTCAAGATCTTGAGACTGTATTAAAGTCCTGGAATTATGAAAATACTGCTGGATAAATAAATATTTAAGTTTTTTACATCCTGACATTATACTATCAATAATGATGCTATCAGCATAATGAATGTTTAAATTCATTAAATTTTCACATTCACCAACTTCTGCAAATGAAACTGGTAGTTCTGGATCGTCTTCTGTTGATGATACTGCTTCTAGTTCTAAATGCTTCAATTTTTTCAGTTTATATCCAATATTTGCCAACATTTCTTGGTTCAAATAGTACATCTTACAAATATTAAGATACTCAAGGTTGTACAAATCATTTATCAATTCTGGATTTTCAACAGAGCACTCTTGTAAATCCAAGTACATAATTGTTTTTGTATTTGCAATTTTTTTTGTAATATTACTTTTAATTTCATAGTTGTTGAGTGTTAAACATTGTAGAGAATTAAAATTTTCAAGTGGCTGTAATTAAAATATAAAAACGTTCATTAAATTAACTCAAATAGCATTAAATTTTAAGAAATAAAAAATAGAAAATAATAAACTTACCAATTGATTCAGTTCAATTGGATAGTTATTGAGATTTATAATGCAAATTTTTTCAATTGTCATTGGTACACTTGTCAGAACAGACATCGCAACACTGGAAGTATAACTATTTGAAGAGATCATGCATTTTTTATGTACTTGGCGTTGATCGTATTTTTCATATATTTTTAAAACTTTTAGTCTTGACATACTCTTGCATAAATTGTTGAAAAATATATCACCATCATCATCAATGACCAAATGACATTCAAATATTGTTAAATTACAACATTTTTCAATAATCTTTTTTGGAACCTTTTTGTCATCCAATGATAGATTTTTATAAGTTAAATGTTTCAAATGCTGGCCACAAAGAGATAACACTTCAAGTACGACTTCTATTTTTTGTTCATTATTTTGATATGGTAAAACTTCAATATCAAGTTCTAATTTATCAATATTAAACCAAGTTATATCTCGTACTGATTTCCATCTTTTGCATACTAAAAAAATATTATTGTGAAAAAAAAAAATATAGGTTAATTTTTAATAAATTTATTGTATTGAATTAATCAATTAAAATAACATACCTTGATTTACACGAACAGCTTGTAATATTGGAAGATGGCTGAATATATTTGCAAGACAATAATCATTGAGATATTCATTAATTTCAATTGGATGTTCTGTTGCAACAATGCCCTCGCTAACATTTCCATCATTAGTCTTAAATGTTTTTATTTTTTTATTTTTTGTCATTATCTCACTGTTTATTTAACTGTTTTTTAATTGTACTTAATTTATTGCTTGATAATTGTGTAATCAATTTCACATTGAAAATACCTCTCGCTGATCAGTGTGAAAAAATGTCTACCATACAGGACGATCGGTGACTGTTCAGTAAAAACCGTTGGCGGCAAACAGCGGCAAAGGTTGTTTACGTGTTTACGTTTTTTTTTTCTCTACCAGCGAGAGAGCCACGAACGTACACGAGCGGGGAAGCAAGGGGAAGTTTGACGTTCCGAAATCATCGGTTGGTTCGGGTCTCCTAGCTCTATCCTTCTCTTTATTTTTTTCGGCTCGATCTTCTATCTCTTCTTTTAGAAAAAAATCCAAACCGATTGTAGAGTAGTATGCAGTTTGCCGTGACGTCTAGCGTAAGTTCGAGAATTGTCGTTCGGTTTGGAGGGAAGAGATAGATGACCGAGAGAAAGAACCTTGAATAATTGTCGGCAATTTTATAATTAATTGAATTGTTAAACAATAATTTTTTTTTTAAATGGATTAACGTGGAAGTGATAATCACCATATATTGCGTAAAACATTAAAGCAACAACTTAATGGTAATAAAAATAGTATTAAAAAATGTAAAAAAAATAAGAAAGATAATGATGTCGTTGCTGGGAAATCCCCAAGTTGTGTGAGTGTTGATCCTGTAAGCAAGTCCAAAATTTATCAAAAAAAAAAAAGAAAAATTGGCTGAAACACTTGTTGTAAATGTGATAATGCAGATATATTTCATGATGGTAGTGAAGATAAGAAAAAGAAAAATGTTGAAGAACCCCGTCAAGAAATAAATACCATTAATGTTGTTAAAAAATAAAAAAAAAAGAAAGAGAAACTATCTGTATTTCAATACTCAGTTACAATTAAACAACCAATCAAATGTATACGACTACCAAAAGATGATAAATTAAAAAAAGTTAGTAAAAAAAAAAGTGGAAAAAATATGGAAATAAAATTAATTCACACACTATCAAGTTATCATACGACAATAAGTCATACCATTTCATCAGCTTATGTAAGTAATTAATTAAAATTGACTTTTAAAATTTTTCCTGACAGTTTTTTTTAATATTTTCACAGTTACCATATTTAACAGAGTATACTTAGGCGTGTGTCTCACCAGTAACACCATATCCAACATATGTTCCGCCACTGATGCCAATACTTCTAATCTATATGCAACTATGCCGCCTCTAATGCAATAAGGAACCACATCAACAAACATACCAATATTTTCAAGCTATTCTTCAGGACAACAATCACCACAACAAAGCCAAAATCCATGGGGAAGAAAAAAATTCATCTAATGATTCTAATGTACAGTTAAAATAAGAAGTCCCATACATCAGATTTAAAGATAAAGTTGATGAAGATGATGATTATGATGATTATGAAGATGATGAAGAAAAATCTCCAATTAAAAATCAACCAAATAATTAACCAAAAAAAAATATTTGCTCAAGTGATGATGATGATGGTGATGAGTCACAAATATTAAAAAAGTCACCAGCACAAAATACAACTTCGGTCAGTTAGACTAACTTTTTTACATCTATCATCTTTTGGTTGTGGTATACATTTTATTGGTTGTTCAATTGTAACTGAGTATTGAAATACAGATAGTTTCTCGTTCTTTTTTTTTTCTTTTTTAAAAACATCAATGGTATTTATTTCTTGACGTGGTTCTTCAACATTTTTCTTTATCTTATCTTCACTATCATCATGAAATATATCTACATCATCAACATTTAAAACAACTGTTTCAGCTAATTTTTCTTTCTTTTTCTTTGATAAATTTTGGACTTGCTTACAGGATCAAAACTCACCCGACTTGGGGATTTACCAGCAACGACATCATTATCTTTCTTACTTTTTTTGCATTTTTTATACTATTTTTATTACCATTAAGTTGTGGCTTTAATGTTTCACGCAACATATAGCGAATATCACTTCCACTTTGATCCATTTTAATCTTCCAAACCGAACGACATTACAACAATTCTCAAAATTACGCCAGGCGTCACGGCAAACTTTAGTTATAATTTGTTCTGCTGACTTTTTTAATAACATTATCATCACTTGAGAAAATATCTTTTTTAGGTGAGTTTCAATTTAAGATTTTTCTTCATCAAAATCATCATCTTTATCAACTTAATCTTTTATATCAGATATAAAAGACTTTTCTCATTTCAACTTTATTTTGTAAAGATTGTAAATTATCAGTCAATAAAACGTAAATAAAACGTTTTTTTTGATGTTTAAACTATTAAATTAATCTATATTTTTTTATGAATCAGTTTTTTTAATTAATTTTTATTTTTGGAATATTAAATTTCGTTGCGTAGGAAAATTTTATTGTCTCTCGAGTAAATTCTCAGTGAAAAAGAAGGTATTTATTTTATAAACATGACCGAATCAACGTCATATAATGAAAAAATTGCTAATATTGGAGAAGATAATTCAGTGACAATGATTGATGTATTACAAGAAGAAAGAGAACTTGAATATTTGGTGTTTTTGATAATAAAAATTGTACATATGACAAAGCAGTCATAAACTATCAAAAAGCCGAATCATCAAACTCCATTTCTTACAAAGAAAATATTGTTGAATATAATTTAAATAATGTTCCTTAATTTGGATAAATATTTTTCTTCAATTTAATAATTTATGTTTTATGTTGATTATAGTCAGGGTTATAAAAGACAAGCATTGTATGAGGTAAAACATGTTTCTTTTGGTGATAATAAAAAACAAGCTGGTGTTCAGTTTTCATTGTCATGAAGACCATGAATTAATCAAACTCTATACAAAATGTTTATTCCGTTGTGACTGTGGTACAGTTGAGCTTGCCAACTGTAATTCAAAATTACTTTGTTCGCCAACTGTAATTCAAAATTACTTTTTTCGCCATAGTTCTCTCTGGTTCTCTCAACAAGAGGTGCTTTCTTTTGGGTGTTTGATTTTTTTCCTGTTTATTTTCGCGCATGCGATTGAATGCGCAGTCAGCAAAAAGTCAGCAGTCCAATTCACAGGGCAAATTTTATACAATTTAGGGCTTTTTTTGGCCGCTGATGGCGCTTGTCAAATTTTTTTTATATAGATTTCACATACAAAAGCTCTACAAGCGCCGCCGGTAGAGGAAAAAAGCCCTAAATTGTAATGCCCTGTGAATTGGACTGCAGGGGGACGTTCCAAAAATCACTCGGAAACCCGGACCAGCGCAGTAGATGAAAAAATATAGTGATAAAATAAACTTAAAAGTGACTAGAGGTTACTGTAGATATTGTAAACAACAAAAACAGCCATATTGCATATGCCATTTGCTTTTGTTACTTATTACGGTTGTAAAAAGTATTTTCATAATTATCATTAATAATTAAACAATAATAATTTATTTATTTGTGCCTATAAAAATACATGGACAAAAAATCATGTCTACCACAACAAAATATCAAAAATTTTCTATGATCACAATCTTGAACTTCCGGGTTTCCGAGTGATTTTTGGAACGTCCCCCAGTTTGCAACAGCGTAGGACATGAGGGGCTAGATCAGCCATGTTTTAATTCTTATTTTTGAAAAATTATTTGTTTGACGCCACTGTTCTCTCAACAAGTTTGCATAACAAGCGCATGTGCATAATCATGCGCATGAAAGTGAAAAAAAATAAATACACAAAAGAAAGCACCTATTGAAGTGGAAGAAAATAAACCACCGAAAGAAAGCACCTGCAGTCCAATTCACAGAGCAAATTTTATACAATTTAGGGCTTTTTTTGCCGCTGATGGCGCTTGTAAAGATTATTTTTATCGGTAACGCTATTGGCACTCAATACGGGGGAATTTACGGGGACATTTATACAGGTTACGAGAAAATTTACGGTGAACATAGCCACCGTTGTATGTGTAGGACTGATTACATTGTGTGTGAAACCCGTAAATGCCCCCGTATTTCCCGTAAATTTCCCCGTATGAGTGCCAATAACGATTTCGTTTTTTTATATATATATTTTACTTACAAAAGCTTCACAAGCGCCGTGAGTGGTGAAAAAAAACCCTAAATTGTAATGCCCTGCACCCGTATTCAGAGGATGTTCTCATTAGGGCTTTTTTTTCCGATGGTGGCGCTTGTGAAGCTTTTCTATGTAAAATCTATATAAAAAGTTCACAAGCGCCGCCATCGGAAAGAAAAGCCCTAATGAGAACATTCTCTGAATACGGGTGCTGTGAATTGGACTGCTGATCATTCCACCGTTGAACCATATACGTTAAGCGGTGTCTCCCCGCTATAGAAATCTCATGCAAGATCTTGCACGAAAAAATAAAACATATGATAGTCTTGCAATGCTTTTTAAAGGCGTGTGGCCACTAGCATAGTTTTTCGAACAAGTTCTATTCCATAGTCCATTTATTACCAGAAACATCTAGATTATTCCCAGTTATCACTGAAAAAGTCGGTTGTTTCTGGTAATAAATAGACTATGGCATAGAACTTGTTCGAAAAACTATGCTAGTGGCCACACGCCTTTAAGGCTTGTGGCATAGTTTTTTGACCAAGTTCTATGCCATAGCGATATGGAAGAAATAGTTCACATATGACGGCTATAGGGCGGCGTTTAAATCGTTTTTTTTTAATGTTCCAGCTGTACCAACTTGCTTAGAAACACATAAAAAATAAATAAAAATATAACCTTTCTTATTTGTTGACAATTTGATATTTTGACAGTCAATCATTATACATATGTACTATACATGTGTAAATATAAACAAACAAATTTATTAATAACGCTAACCATTGTTGTTGTATTTTCTTAATGTTGGCTGTATCAAAAAATACTAGTGTGAAGTTAGCGGTTCTATGCTGAAAATGCTGCACGCAGCATTTTTTCAACATAGTCCTCGGCGGCCATTTTCTAGTAAATTTCTAGTGAGATATAGTGAAACAAGTGCTATGGCCAAGAAGACTAGAAATACAGGAGGACGAACTTGCCTCAAAAAACCGTATCGCTATACGGTCGCCGCATAATTGAGGGGCGCTAGTAGTAACACGCTAACGTGCGCGACTTGTATCGCTTTTTTTTTACAATGCGCACAATACAAACATACTCTGACAAACACTAATAGAGCATGATGTTTGTCAGAGTATGTTTGTATTGTGCGCATTGTAAAAAAAAAAGCGATACAAGTCGCGCACGTTACCGTGATACTACTAGCGCCCCTCAATTATGCGGCGATCACATAGCGGAACGGTTTTTTGAGGCAAGTTCGTCCTCCTGTATTTCTAGTCTTCTTGCCTAAATTAGCTTAAAGAGACTTTATTTTTCGGATGTTCACCCTGAACGGTGTAACCGAAACTAGCGCTCCGGGCCGCAAGCCCCTAAATTGTAATGCCCTGCACCCGTATTCAGAGGATGTTCTCATTAGGGCGTTTTTTTTCCGATGGTGGCGTTTGTGAAGCTTTTCTATATGAAATCTATATAAAAAAAATTTTGTTTAGCGTCATCAGCGGAAAAAAAAAGCCCTAATGAGAACAATTTTGCCCCGTGAATACGGGTGCTGTGAATTGGACTGCCGAATGATTTTTGGAACGTCCCCACTTGCTTTTTCACCTTTGCGCAAATGCGTGGTCATGATTCGCTAAAAAAAATTGACGAAAGAACGCTGCTATTATACACACCATGTATATTATACGTAACTTACATATCAGACTCACTATCCACTGCTGTTCACTGAGTCACTGATTCACACATATTTGTCTAATGTCCATCAATCATCATTTGTTCTGATTTGTTCTGTGAATTAACTGCCGATTTGTGTTTACCAGTAACTGCCATTATAACACTCTAATAATATATGTAAGTAATATACATTTATGAGAGAAATTTTATTTATCATTTTGAAAGTAAAAATTTTTGTATAATCTGACATTCCATGAATACTAATAAATTATCTTATATTTGAATGAAAATTTATTTGATACTGACAAAGGTTATACGTGACAATAATCGACCCGGCTGACGTCTCAATAACTCATCATTATTTTTCTGTCAAAGTCCACAAATTGAAAAAATATAAATGAACTAATAACATAAATATTTAACGATTAATTGCAGATTGTAAGATGTCTATTCCTATAAGTAAGGAAAGCCTGGCTCCTTTACAAGTTTTTGTTAAGCTATGTCAAAAAAATCCAAGCATCTTACATTTGCCAGATCTTAAATTTGTCAGAGAATTTATTGAAAGTTTTGGTGGCAAAATACCTAATGCTTCACCATCAAGTAACACCTCGACAAATGAACCAAAACAGAGAAAAACAAGTGTTAATGCTGAGCCTGGTTCTGATGCAGATGACGATGATGATCAATGTGCATTTGACATGACTGGAGTTATTGGTAAGCCCTTTTTTTTTCAAGTCATGATAACTGTTTTAATTAAACTACTATCCTGTAAATTGAATTTACAATTCTATTTTGTTATTATTTATAAACTTTTTAAAATTCTAAATTGTTTTTTCTATTCTTTAGAACCAGACAATGATCCACCTCAACAAATGGGTGATTTAGAATTCATTCCAACTGATGAAGACATTTCAAAAGCTCATTCAAAAAGATCAGAAGCATTGTCAGCATTTGCTGAACAAGATTATGAAAAAGCAATTAAACTTTATACTGAAGCAATAATGCTCAATCCATCAGCAGCATTGTTATATGCAAAGCGTAGTCAAGCTTATTTATCATTAAAAAAACCAAATGCTTGTATTCGTGATTGTGACAGAGCTATTGAGCTTAATCCTGACAGTGCTGCAGCACATAAATTCCGTGGTCGTGCACATCAACTTCTTGGTAATTGGGAAAAAGCTGCAACTGATCTCAGACTTGCATGTCAATTTGATTTTGATGAACAAGCTGATGAATGGCTTCGTGAAGTAACTCCAAATGTAAGTAATTTTCCAATTTTTTCAAACTACCTATTTTATTATCCGGTAAGTTAAAAAAATTTAAAACGTCATTTTCACAAAACAAAAAAATTTTATTAATAAGAACATTGCTGCACGAATCTAAAAAAAAAAACATTTAACGTTTTTAAGAAGTTTTCCCAGCAAAATAATTACGTATAGTATTCGTTTTTTTTTTTCGTTAATTTGCTAATAAAAAACAAGACGAAAATAACTCAATTTACGGTAGTAATATTAACAGGATAATTTATTCGAATACGGGGTATTTAATAAATTATTACGATAAGAGAAAATGCAAAGTTTTTTTTTTGGCAAGTTTTGCTTCTTATTCATTTTTTATCTTTTCAAGCAAAATTAAACCAAAGATTATTTGTTTGTTTTTTTTTTTTTTTTAATATTTCTTTGGACCTTCACTTTTTCACTTCAGCTTTTTAAATTAATAAATAATAATATTAATTTTTAAGTATTGATAACAACAAAGACGAATGCAAATAGCTGTATCTCTTTTCAAACTAAAATTTTAATGTCATATATATTATTTTTTAAAATTCAATAGATTTTTATGAATGAAATTTTCAATGGCTGCCTGCAGCCTGACGTTGTTTACTGTATCAATAAAACTTTCATCGCAGTTATTGTACAATTAATTGATTCAGTATACAAACGTGATAAGTTTTTTATTTTTTCTCCTTCATTCGCATAAAGTCATAAAATTCAAACTTTCTCAACTAAACAACTCTTCAAGATTTAAAAAATTTCATATTTTATTTTTTAAATTATTGAAAAGCGAAAAAAAAAAAAAAAAAAATTATACTTTTTTAAGTAATTTTTTTTCAACTTGTTGATTGTTGGCTGTTGGTGTTGTTGTTTTCGTTCAAAGTAGATTCCACCAATTTTCTGTATTTACCAACGAGTTCTGGTAGATCATAAGCAATTGCAACATCAAGCCTATTTATTGGACAACCTCTAAAATACGTGCATGTTGAGCTCAATGGTTGAAATTCATGTAAAGCATTTAAACGGAAAAAATCTCGGTAAACATCTGGATCAGGTAGATCATATCGTGAGATATTTGTTAGTGTGCTTAGGCCCTCATAAATATGATAGTCTTGAGGACTTTCAATAATTTTATCACTTGTGTCTTTTTTGTTGCCGAAGAAAGTCTTGTGATTGAAGTAAGTAGTTAAATAACAGTCTACCATTTTAGCATGATTTCTAACACGAACCTATTTACATAAAACAATAAATTAATCAATCATGTTACCAAATATTTTTTTATAATATTGAAAAATCAATATTTTTAAATACTCACAGCAAATCTTCTTGCACTTGCAATTTTATGTTCAACTCGTTTGTCAATTGCTGATCTTAAATCACGTAAAAACGCACGTTCTTGTGCATAAAGTAGTCGAGTTGGTGCTCCAGCTTCATATGGCAATGACCAAAGTGATGTTGAGTACATAACTGGTGGTTCAGCACTTGACATTAATGGTGAAATATTCCAAATTAAAGCACCTTGTACTCTCATCAATTCTTCAGGTTTTACTTGGTCTGCTTTGTTTAAAATTATTCTTGTCTGTTGAAATTGAATAATTATTATTGATATTTATATTTTTAAACCATTCAAATTATATCATTAGACTTTTGTTATTTAAATTTATATATTTGAAATTGTGTAAATCACATTAGTAGAACGATTGAAAATTTCTAATTTTCTTTTTGAATTATATTTAAAGGAAAAAAAGCTCTGAAATTCGTGTTGGTTAATTTGTATGCTTTTTCTTATTTTTTTATAAACCGATTATTGTTTATGAACAAGGTGGTAACGTGACTCTTTAAATAAATATTTCCGTAATATGAACATGACTTACGCAATAAAATTTATTAACGAAAGTATCACTCAAACTATTAAGTTATCGTTATGAAATTTAAAGTTTTATTAACTTGTTAAAACAACAAAGTTTTTCAATAATTTACCTGATATTCACGACCCTTGAGCTGATCAAGAATTGCTTCAGTTTCTGGGCCAACATCCAATTTTGACGGATCATAAACCAAAAAAATTATGTCAGCTCTGTCAATAAACCATTGGCAAGCATCATTAAAAGGAAAAAGTCGTTGAACTTGTTTGCGTATTTCTAAAATTCCTGGTATTTCCACAATGTTTACCTTATTGTAAATATAAATTATATAATTTTCTTTTTATTATTATTATGTTTTTAAATGAGATATATTTAATGATATTTGTTGATACCTTTTCAAGTAATTTATTATTGAGCTTGAGACCCCTGAGACGATCCAACATGCCTTGACCAAATTTTTGAAGACCAGAAAACGTCCAATCAGCAGCAAGTTGCGTACCGTCTAAGACTTCTTGCTCTTCACCGTGCATAAGAATGTTGAAATATGCTGGTGATGGCTCAGCACCTGGATCAGTACCATTTGGCGGTTTGCAATTTTCACCAATGCACTCTTGCACACCGCCTAAAAACACTCTAAATCTATCTAGCTATTTCCAAAGTCTAGTACTTTTTTTTTATATATTTTAAAATCGATCTCCTAGCATATTTTTTAACTATTGATTTGCTTTAAATTTGATCTAATTATCTCCAAAAAGATACAGTTTGATTGACTCTTTCTTTTTTTTTTTTCACTCACCTGTTCGAAGCGCTGTTGGTTGATATTCATTGTCCAATAAATAATTTATAATTGAAGATTTTCCACCACTCCAAGGACCCATCAACAATACCAATGGTTTTGAAAATATTTCAGGATCTAAAAAATGAAAAAATTTATTAGAAAGACTATTTTTTTTTTTTTTTTTCTTTTTTAACATACCACCAAAGTGTCGATTACTGAGATCTCTGTATTTATAAAGTGTTTCAAGTGGTTTAATTGCGGTATCATAAAGTCGTTTTAATTCTTTAAGAACAACATCTGATGCTTTTTGAATAGCAGCTTCTTTTTCTTCATTATCTTGATCTAATTTTAAAATTTGATTTATATGCTCTCTTGGTCGTAAATTTTTTGGTATTTCAATTTCTTGAATTAAATCTTCTTCGGGTGTTGGTTCATTTTCTTCTGATTTATCTGATCAAAACAAAACAAAAAATTAATAAAAATTTAAATTAGCTTTAATAATAATTTAACGAGTTGGTAGTTAAGAAAATAAAAAATACATTTTACCATTTTCTTTGGATTCTGTTCCGTCATTTTCTTCAGATTTTTCTTCAGATTTATCGTCAACTATTTCTCCTGATTTTTCTTCAGATTTTTCTCCAGATTTATCATCAGGTTTTTCTTCAGATTTATCTGGTTTTTCTTCAGATTGTTCTTCAGGTTTTTCTTCAGATTTATCATCCGGTTTTTCTTCAGATTCATTATCAGATTTTTCTGCTGATTTATCATCAGGTTTTTCTTCAGACTTTTCTGCCGATTTATTATCATCAACTGCTTCACGTTTTTGTCGTTCAGATTGTTGATCATTTTCTTCACTAGCATCATCAACAATCTGAGTTTTTTCTTCCGACGATTCATCTTTTTTTTCTTCACTTTCTACAGTACCATTTTCATTTTCTTTACTATCATTTTCTGTAGAACTTTTAACTTCACCAGATTCACTTGAATCTTCAGTTTTATTTTCTAAAAATACAGAAATTTCTTCAATTGTTTCATCACTTTTTGTATCTGTAGTTTCTTCAGATGTTTTAAATATCTCATCGGAAACATCAGCAGAATCTTTTTTTTCTTCCTCTACCTCCACTGTTTCTGTAGATTTTGAATCATCTTTTTCTTCCTCTGTTTTGTCTCCATCATCTTTTTTAAAAGAAATTAAATATTAATATAAAAAATTTAAATTTAAATCTGATAGTTCTTTACCTTTTACAGCATCTTCACTTGATTTATTTTCATTAGATTCAACAGCAGATTCTTTTGAATCTTGTCCATTATCACTTGATTTATTTTCATCAGATTCAACAGAAGATTCTTTTGAATCTTGTTCATTATCGACATTTTCATGTTGCTGATTTGCCTCTACGGAATCTTCATTAGACTGATTTTGTTCAGCTGATTCAACACTTTGATAATTTTTTTCTTTTGATTCTTCATCTTCGTTTTCAACCTTAACTTCTTCATTAGATTCATTTGATTTATTCAAATCTTCTGTATCTCCTGATTCTTTGCTATCTTCACCAGAGTCTTTAACATCATGACCAGCCTCTAATGAGGCTTTTTCGTCTTCGTTTTCGGCCTCGTCTTCTTTCTAAAAATTTCATTTAATCAAAAATTTTTAAATTAAATTACAATTGATGTTTTTTTTTAATCTCACTTTTTCTTCAGAATGTGGTGATTCAACATAATTTTTTTCATCTACATTGCCTTCATCTACAGATCCTAAAAATTAAAAGCAAAAAAAAAATATTTAAACACTTCTTTTAACATGTTATTTTTTTGACAAACCTGCTTCTCGACCTTTGAGTGCTTTTTCGATGTATGGTCGACATTGAACCTCAGAAATAACTGAATCAGATTGCTCATCACTTTGCACAACTGTCAACAAAAATAAATAGATTTTAAAAAATAACAATAACCAAATAATTTGCAAATTTTTAGAAATTTTTTTTAATAAAAAATAAAAATAAATAATTCAAATGAATATGCGTACTGTGATCGTATAAAATTTAACCGGGTGTCTTGTTGAGCAGGGATGCTTGCGTAGGTTGACAAAAATATCTGACCTGCCAGGTGACGCAAGTTTGTCTTAGACGTCAATTAATTTACCCGGATTAGCTTCACAATTTGATTCCAACTAAATATATATATATATATTTGAATTTACAAACATATTATAATTTGTTAACTTTATTAACCGATGACTGCAGATGCATCATTGCATATTGATTTTTGACCTAACTTGTAATCAAGTTTTCACGATACTTGTTTTTAGCCAAAAAATTTTGACTATATGTCAAACATATTTAATTTAATTCTTACTTTCTAATAAATTGTTCTTGGAATTAATTTTGTATTGGACTGTTTTTAGGTCTTTATCTAAAAATAGATAATTTATTCATTTAACAATAATAATTTTAATAAAAGGAATAAACAAAGAATAAAGTTGATGAAAAATAGATTTAAAAAAAAAAAAAGGATAGTATGAAATATAAAGAACAAATCTAAGAAAATTAAGTAAAAGCCAACTTTAAAAACAGTCACTATGGCAGATCTTCATTTTCTTAAAATATCTAAGTTTAGCATAAGTAGGTAGGTGGATTTCAGGGGACACGAAAACTTCTCAATCTACATTTTTACATTTCTAAGCTAAAAAAAAAAAAAAAAAATGAATTAATTTAATTAATTAAATGAAATGAAAAATAAAAAAAATTATCTAAAAATTATATTTTTTTTTTTGTATGTAGACATATTTTTGAGTATTAAAAATTAAAACAATCGAAAATTTCAATCATCGTAGCATTTCATTATTGTTTATTTAACTATATTATTTATTTTGTTTAATAATAATAATAAATATATTTTTCACAATTTTTAAATGACTTATTTGATAAATTATTTAGTGATAATGAGAATTATAAAATTAACCACCTGATGAAAAAGAAAAGCTCTAGAATGGGTCGAGGATGATGACGAGTTTGTGACACTAAACTTATGTAACATTGACCTTGGTCTCAAGTCATTCGTCACATTTACGTCAACATGACGACAACAACGATGACATACACACACACTTTTGTTTACAAATTAAACATAAATAAAAAAACATTAATTTGAATTAAATTAACTCTTCTCTTCATTAAAATTAAATTTAAACTTTAAATAACTAAAAAGACATCAAAAATAGAAAAACTTGAAAATTTCTGAATCCAAGTTTGTTTTTTCGAATGACAAAATTAGATATCAAAATTCTGGATGACCTTATCCCCACTTTACATAATAGCGATGAGTGTAATATTGTCTGTCTAACAATATTAAAATTATACAAACAATCCAAATATTATTTTTTTTGTTTATTTCTCAGTTTTTTTTTTTTAAATAATAAAGATTTTTTTTTTTTTTTAAAAATGTAAATTTTTATTTGCCAATTATTTAAATTAACAAATATTATTATTATGTTAATTTTTGGTTAAACTTACCCTGCAAGGAAATTGCAAAAAATGCTATAAAAAGGCCTACAACGAACACAATTCTTGGCTGTGTCGTTGTTGAGACCATCATTTCGTTGTTTCACTGAGTTTCACTAAACTAGTTTTATCAAACTGTCGTTAAGACAGCTGAATTTTAAACCACTACGACCTATCCTCGTGTCAACTTCACAGCACTAAAATGTCTTTTGAGATATTTAAAATGTTTAAGATCCAACGCCAAACCCCCTTCGGGTACGACTAAATCTAACGTGTGGCAAATCGCCCACCCAGTTTGTATGTAGTAGTTTTTTTTCCCCTACCGTTTCTTTATTTTATTATTAATTACAAACAATCATTATTATTTATTTATTTTTTATTCAATCGATTGTCGAGATAATTATCTTTAAATTATTATTTTTTTTTTAGTCATATTTTTATGGTTAATATTAGAATCAATTTATATTTAATCAAAAAAAAATTTAATTATGAAAAAAATTAATTACTTTATATATTTTCATGATTTTAAAAAATAAAAATAAAAAAGAATTAAAAATTTTTAATTAATTTTTGACAAATTTGCTGTTAAAAAAAGGAAAAAAAGAAATAGCATTTTTAAATATTTAAAAACGTTATTGTTTGCTTAGAAATAATAAATAAATGAAAAAAATTTCGGCTCGTCAGCCTTTGAGGTTGAAATTATGATTTAATAAGACATTGCAATATTATTCTTCGATTTAAAAATAACGTGTCCCAGATTTGTAAAACTTCAAGAGCGAAAGATTATTTTTTTTTTTTAAAATCAATATAAATATTTTGTCAAAAACTTGTTACAGTATTTAATTTTTATGTAAATTTTCATAACATGAATGTCATTTTTCATAGCGTGAAAGTAATGACTATGATTTTTTTTTTACTTGATTATTTTGTGTCCACGCGTTGACGTAGTTATTTTGATTAAATAACATGTTATATTTTCTGATACTATGTTATATTTACAACCTTAAAATAAATATGCTTTAAATGTTTTAAAAATTATTTACTATGTAGATAATTTGGCAAAATGAAGTAGCAACATTGTCCAATTACCATAATTTTTTGGCACCAATTTGCCTAATGAAAAATAAAAAATCCAAAAAAGACGCTATTGTAGAAAAGTATTTAAAAAATTTTTTATAATTTAAAAATTCTTTTATATCACATATTACAGGATATTTTTAATTAAAAAAAAAAAAACATTAAATATTTTATCGAAAATTATCATTTATTTAAACGATAAGATTTTTGCGGCATTTTTAAATGGACAGTGGAGCGTCGCGACGTTGAGCACTTTTATATTTAGATGTGTCCGGGACGCCGCCGTATAAGGTTTCACTTCGTGCACAACATGTAAAAATTTTTTTTGTATTTTTTATTTATCAAGTTTTATCAAAATGCCAAAATATTTTATATTATATAAAGCTTACATTAATTAAATTATTTTATAATATTTATTTTTAAAAACTTCTAAAATAATTAATTTACTAATATACTCATGAAAAATGATTTTATAATTCAATAAATGTATTTTTTTTTTTCTTTTCAATAGGCCAAAAAAATTGAAGAACAAAAAAGAAAGAAAGAAAGACAAGAACATGCGGAAAAAGAAAAACGTGAAAAAATGATGAAAGCACGTGAAGAAGCTGCCAAAACTTGTGAAAATACAAATGATGCATCCCAGGCTGATGGAGCAAATTTCTATCAATATCTTAGTGACCCAGAAGTTCAAGCAGCATTCCAGGTAATAATTTAAAAAAAATGAAAAAATGTTTAATATTATTTTTAACATACAAACTAAAATTATCAACAATGTTTTTATTATAAATTTAAAAGTCGTTATGTACCATTGATATTAAATCACAAACATATGATTATATACAAATAGCCCATTGGTATTAATAGATTTTACAGTAGCTCGTTAGAAAAAGATATAAAATGAAATTTGTAAAAGTAACAAATTGAAATTTTGATGTTTATATTATTTTTAAATTGTCAGTAAATAAAAAATATATCAAATTTGTTTATTATAAATAATTTTTCAATGTCAAAAAATAAAAAAATTATTTTTAAACTTCATTGAACAATTAATTAATATACTATTTATATCTAAAAATTTTTTTTAGGATCCTGAGGTTTCAGCAGCATTTGTTGACATCACTTCAAACCCAGCAAACATTTTGAAGTATCAAAAAAATCCCAAGGTCATGAATCTTATTAACAAAGTTGCATCAAAATTCGGTGGTAGCGGAGCTGGTTTCCCAGGAATGATGGGTGGAATGGGAGGAATGGGAGGAATGGCTGATGCATTCTTCGGCACTGGTGAACAATCAAAACCTTCAGCACCACCAACTGACGATGATTTTGGCCTTGATTAAATCCTCTTATTCAAGGTGTTACATTCAATCTTTACATTGAATAAATGATAATAATAATCAATATGTTTCTCAGCAATAGACTCATTTTTCATTTTTCAATAATTATTTATAAAACTTTATAATGAAAAATTTATAAATACAAATAATCATAATAATAATTATAATAATAATAAAGAGTAGTTGCATAAAATAAAATAACAGTTTTATTTATTTAATTAAATTTTTATATTTATTTTCTCATTTATATAAACCAATAAATACATAACGTTAATATCTATGTACAAAAATATGATTCAAAAAATATTAATAATAGTTTCACTGAACTTTAATTTTTTTGTTTTTTTAGTTACGTCTCTCATGGCTATTTTAAATTAAAATACAAGGAAGCCAAGAAAGGTGTTAAAAATAAAGACAAAAGACAATGTATATGTTAAATATTCCTATACATATATAAAAGATCAACTATTGGTATACACATTACTCGTATAAATTTATTCTAATTTTATTTCATTATTAAAACTGTACAACACCATCGACTATATTATACTTTGAAAAATGCATGTATTCATCATGTTAAAAAACTTAAAATGTAATATTGCACTCAATTTTATATTTAATATATAATAAAATAAATAATTGCATTAATCAAAATAAAATAATCAAAAACTTTGGGACGTTAATCGTAAATGTTTAGTTAATATTCAAAATGTTGTGATGTTCACAAGATGTGGTATTAATGCCTTATGCAATTTTGCCAAAAATATTATCGCCAAGAATATAATATCACATTATTATTTTTAGATCAATTAATTAATGACAGATATACAATTTTTAGCTATATTTGCAGTAAATTCATTTTGATCTACATAAGAAAATTTCCCATTGCAAGAATTTATTACTTAATATTTGATTAAAAAACCTAATTGCCCAAAGTTACTTGATAATAGCCTACAGACACTTTCTTGACCAAGAAAACACTTTTTAAATATTATTATTCAAGTTTATTTATTATTATTTTTTTAATTTACTTTTTTTTTTGTTTGAAAGAGCCCAGAAAGCGTCAATTTAATTAATTTTATATTTTAATTTTCCTAATTTTTCAAGTCAAGACTGTCTCTTTTTGAGCATAAGAGTGCCATGGCACTTTTTTAAATGTTTGTGGTTTATTATTTTTATGATTAATAATAATATTTTCAATAACGCTATTATCTTCACTAAGTCTTATGTTACCTAAATTTCATCAGATGATTGATGAATTTTTTTGGACTTTTGATCATCAAATCTACTTGCATTGTATCCAGAATTCGTTTAATTATGAGGACAATGATGAAGAATAACAGAAGTTGATAAAAATATTTCCTGATTTTTATCAAAACACAAACGACTTGCATTATTTTCATAAGGATAAATAAAATTTAAATTGTCATTAAGTTCAATATCATTTCGATGGCAGGATAAATTATATTCATCACGATTGATTGGAAAAAAATTATCCTCAATATTCAGTATAAAATTATTTTTTAATTTTTTATTTTGGATAATTTTTCTTGTTGATTTTTTTCTAAAAAAACAAATTTAAATTATTAATGAAAATATTCAAATGTTTATTTGTGATATAGTTTTTTAAGAATATTTATATTAAATATTTTTACCTAGATGATTGTTTTAAACGATCAAGTATTCGTCAATTGAGTGAAAGTTCACCTCTCGGTGTTCTGTAACATTTATTCCAAGCTTCAAGTAATAAAACACAGCTATGAAATCTATAAAATATTAATAATGGTAAACATATTCTTGATATGATACCCCATGCAAGAACACCAAAAAATCTCAATTGTAATTCTTGGGTAATCCATGTTTGTGTTACGACAGTATCAAATGCCCATAATACTGCATTACTAAATAATAAAAATGTTATAACTTGTCTTGCTGGTTTAGCAATCATTTGATATCTAGTAATACAACTTCTTTTTGATGCTTCAGCAATTAATGTACTTTGTGCAAAACATTGAAATAATTGTAATATTGATGCAATAAGTAACATAATATGTCGTCCTCGTGAATCATCATCAATTTCATCATTAACATTTGTTGAATATGATATTAATGAACAAGCACAAACAACTGCTGTAAATATACAATAAAGTTGTACACCAAATATTGTTATATTTGATAAAATTGTATCAAGTGATGGTGGTGCTCTTGAGACAATTGACATTTGACGTACTTGCACAAGACCACTTATTGTCATTAATGAACTTAATCCTAATATTGCAATAAGTGTACCATTTGTTAACCATGATAATGTTGTTGGTGGAAATTTTTCATTTTCACGAACAACAAGAAATATTAAAATAACAACAATACCAGCTGTCATTGATAGTATACCAAGAAAAAGACCTTTACTGGAACTGTCACAGCCAATTCTTGTATGACTTGTCAAATCTTTAATACTATGAAATTTGTGTTTGTGTGAAAAACGATTTCTACCTACATTTTGTCCCATTACAAAAGTTACTGCTGCCGCTATTAAACTGAAATTTAAATAAATTTTATATATTAATATTATAATCCATATTATAAAATCAGATAATCAAGGCATGTTTACAACATTTTTTCTTTATACAGTTGAAAATTTTGTTTCTTGATTAGAATGTCAGTATGACAACATTACATGAGTCACAAGGGTTTTTCTTATTCTTTTTTAATCTAAATGCCAACAACCAAAATATATACTTATTCACATGATCTCTTATGAACAGCCTCAATTATATACAATCAAACGATTTTTGTACTTTCTTTTTTTTCTTTTTTGAAACCCTAAACTTTTATAATCTTACCTAAATTGAACAATGAAGGGATAAAGAAAAAGCATACTAGAAGTCCACAATTGTCCCAGTGTATTTGTATTTAAACACTGTTGAAGAGTTACAACTTGTGATATTTGTTCATCAGATATTGGCTGATAAAATGATTTTGCTGTAAATGAATTTCCAAATGCTGTACTCGTAACTATAATCAAAAAAAAATATGTTGTTCTAAAACACATGAATTTTATTTTGATATATTTATATTTTTCTTTCTGACCGTAAACTTACCATCAATGATATCACGAGTTTTTCTATTCAACACACTAGGAAATCTTCTGAGGCTCAATGGTGAAGAAGATATTTCAGGACCTTTTTGTGCCAAATGCACAAAGTATGTCCATTCTTGAGCTGAATCCCAGATAACTAATCTTACCCATACTGCAATATTTGTTGCAGCAAGATGAGTAAATCCAAATCTTGCTGCTAGTCCAAATTTTTCTACTAAAACCTAAATAAATTATTTTTTTTTAATAATAAATT
Source organism: Aphidius gifuensis (assembly GCF_014905175.1). Classification (NCBI taxonomy): domain Eukaryota; kingdom Metazoa; phylum Arthropoda; class Insecta; order Hymenoptera; family Braconidae; genus Aphidius; species Aphidius gifuensis. The sequence goes on from NC_057793.1 coordinate 10,671,605, forward strand.
TATTAAATAAAATATAAATTAATTATTTAATATTTACCTGAGAATTGACAAATAAAAAATGCATTTGTAAAAATGTAAAAAGTCCATGAAGAACTGGATGAACAAAGACAATATCACTCAAACAATCTGCGCCTTGCATCAGTGAATACATTGCCATTTCAATGCCATTGAATACCAAAGTTGCCAAGCCAAATACTTGATTAACAAATTAATTATTTATTTAGTATTAATATAATAATAATATTAAAATAATTATACTTACAAAGTGCACCAACACGAATGTAAAAACTCGTTGATGCTGTTTTTGATCTTGAAATATGAGCTCTTTTTAGTGAACCAAATCGCGTGAGAGATGTTCCTCCAAGTTCAGCATCATCAGAATTACCTGATAAACTTCCACAACTATCCATCAGGACCCAAAGATAAATGCTGATTATGACGATGATACTTCCAACGTAAAGATAAATTAAGAAAAAACTCTAAATAAAAAGTAAAATTATTATTAATATCAAGTATTAGAAATAAGACTTAATTTAATTTAATTCATTAAAGATTGATTAAATTAATATCAAAAGAAGCCGATGTTAATTAAAATCAATTCAAATTAACATATCATAAAAATTCAATTTAATTAGTTTGTTCAATTTGACGAGTTAGATTTTTTATTTTTTTTTTCATTATGAAGCTGAGTAGATAAAACTACTTAAAAATTTTGAATATAATGATAATAATAGTATAAAAGGTTTTTGACATTTATAGAACTAGTTTTATAAATTATGTTATTTCAAACTATATTCAATGCTATTGACCCAAAATCCTCGCAATTTTATAACTGTCTTTTTTTTACGTTATTAAAATGATAATTATTAATTCATGAAAAACGAATGGGAAGTTGAAAATTACATTTACTTTCTCATATATTTATATACTTCATTAAATTTGTACTATTTTTATTAATCATTTTTTTTTTTTCTAATTTAAAATATATCAACATGAGATAAGATTATGTTAATTTTCAGTAGACTGACCGGAAGAAAGAAAGTGAATAATTACCACTTCTGTCTAATGTATAAATTTGATGAAAATTAATATATTTAAAAATTTTTTTAAAAATGTAATGTTATAATGATGACTACAAATGACTTCCGGTCCATGAATCCTTAATGATTATTATCTTATTACACTTTGGTAATTCAAAGAAGGGGAAATTTTTTTTTTTTAGACTTATAAAAAGTAAAAAATAAAAAAAAACTTGCGGGGCCTTGATCTTGGCTGGAATAAACGATTTCACTAAGCAAAGGCGAATTAGAAATCGTGCCTTTCGATCGAGTGAACAGATACACTGAAAGAAAAAAAAAAAAAAACAAATGCCTAGCACGAGCTAATCTCAACTGGCTGTATTTTTTTTTTAAACCTGTTTTCAAAGACAAGGTGATGATGAAGATGTTTTTCTAATTGATTTATTTATTGCTTTGAATTATTTAAACTAATAGATTTTTTTTAATTTTCTTAAATACCTGGACACTTAAAAGTGGCACTGGAGTATCCATGACCTCAGCTAAACACAAGGCCATCATCATAATGATAATTAATTCACCATAAACATTGGAAAGGACAATCCATAATTGAGAACTGAAAAGAAAATTATATCAATATGTGGCTTTTTTATCATTAATCAATCGTTAGATTGTCTCGGCTCTTTTTTATATGTTTTTTTGTCTTATCTTTTTTGATTTAGGAATGAGCAAAAGAAAAAAATAGATAAATAACAAATATAATTATAAATAATTACAGTTACAATAATTACTAATGAATTGGACTGATTTCGGAGAAATACAGATTGCAGAAAAAAAATAGCACGGGTTTTATTAAAAAATTATTTTTGTCAGGGATATCTAAAAAACTGTTTTCTTACTAGGGTTCTGAATTATCAAGAAGATCATTATCGGGGGATCTCGCTCCTGCGAGAATCCTGGAGACGAGTGACCTTGGTGAAGCCGTTGTGGTGTTTGGTCTATTTTCAGGTAAATCTGATGATAATATATTAGCACTTGTTGGCTTTCCACTACGTCGATTGTGAGCACTTCCTGATTGATTTCCCTCCACGAGATCCTCAGTGTTACTTCCAGTTTCATTCAAACTGTCCTTATCATGAGATTCATTGTTAGCACCTGAGAACAAAACGTCATTAATTAAAAATTAATTAATAAAAAAATCAAAGCATTTAAATAGTAAAAGAATTACTATGTTCCATTTTTGGTAGAACTATTTCTCTGGATTTTTTTCTCGAAATTAAACTTTTTTTTACAGAAAAAAATCAAAAAAAAAAACGGAAAAACTCGAATGAATTTTTTTACCACGGATAATTTAAAATTTACTATTTTTTTTATTTATTTCATATTGAATTATACATAAGTCATCAAACGGTTTTTTTGTTGTTTTTAATTAGTAAAAACTTAAAATTTATTTTTTGATTTTTTAAGACGTAAAATTACAACAGAAGACATGGAATTACAGAAACATAATTTAGATACGAGAGGCCCATAAAATGCGTGATCACAAATCCGTAAAATTGAATGCATAAAGAGAGTTTATTATATTACTCACGCGATAGTACCTTAAACAATTCCCCATATAGTTTACAAAAATACAAACAATAAAAATAAATAGTCAATCAAATGTATTGAAGAAAAAGTATCTCTCGAAAGTTAGTAACATATCTATCATTTATTATTATTTATATTATATTGTATACTTTTTGTAATACAATAAATATCCTATATGTATAAAGACATTTTTTCTTACTTAATAATAATGTTTGAAATGTATATTAAAATTATAAAATATTGTTAACAAGCAAATTATATTTAATTTTAATAATTGAATTAATTGAACTCAAAGATCAAACATTCTCAATTTAATTTAATAATTCGTCCTTTATAGAAAGTTATATTCATTATATTTTCACAGAATAATAAATTTACATCAAAAAATAATGAAATAAAAAATGAAATAAATAAATAAGAGTATTTACAATTATTTTTAAGAGTAAAAGTATGATATGTATATTCTTCAATAAATGCTAGAATAATTTTCTAATTCATTCTGGAATAATATAATATTAAATATATACGTTTAAATTTATTCCACAAATGTATATATATATATATTATTTTATTTCTTTGAACATATTAATAATGGAATAAGTTATGATTTAAAATAATTATATTGTACTTACAATTTTTTTATTCTGTATATTTAAAAAAATAAATTATTCACTTATAAAGATTTATGTTAATTTTATATTTCAATTATAAAAAATTAATTTGAATTATATTTTTTTTATAATGAAATATATAAGTATGTTTTTTTTTGTTAGTTAATTTTTAAGAGATGATGATACTGCTGTGATGTCTTTCCAACGTCAATAAACAAAGTGTATCGAAGAGTATCGAAGCATTAAAGTCTTTCAACTAAACTTGTAATTTTATTTCTCTTTCTTTATCAATCTATCTTTTTCTTATTTGACACTGACATTAAACTTTCCATGAACCGTCAACAATTCAACAGATACACTTAATCCCTTCTTATTTTTTCATACCTTTTATCATTCATCTCTCCTCCTGCTCATTCTCTTTTTTACAAATATAAAATTTAGAAAAATAATTAATAAATGGTTTAAAAATTTTTTAACATTAAAAAACAATGAAAAAAACATCAATTTATTTGAAAATGTTCTCAATATATTATAAAAAATATTTAACATTATAGCTTTCAAATAAAAAAAATAAAAAAAACTTGAATATTTTTATTATTGTTTGATTAGAAAAATTAATTATCATTTCATATTTTTTAAGCGAGTAAACCTTTTTTTAAAGTTTTTATTTTTATTATAAAAAAAATTTGGGAAAATATTTTAACTAGTAAAGTATTTATCTATCATAAACGTTGTGTTATATTGATTGAATTTATTAAAGCAAAAAATTTGTTATTCTGTTTGTTTATTTAAATTTTTGCTTTTATTAAAATGTATATGAATAATATTTGTATATCACGGTTTGGATTACGTACCAACTGTTTGAGAAAGATTGTGTCAATAACTGTAACACGTAGAAGTGCAGATTGCAGAAGAAAAAAAAAAAACTACATGTGAACTATCCAGATGCTTTTCGACATCATCATCATCAATGTTGTTTCATTTAATAAATGAATAGAAACAGGGAATAAAATTTTATCTAACGGAAGTCTTTTAGTAACGGAATTTTAAAAAGTAATAACATCTGTCCATCAATAGTTTACAAAAAAAAACATATATACATTTTGTCAGTATGTCAGAATGTCTAGAATATACAAGAATTTCCACCGGTATCTTAGCAATTTATTTAACGTTTTTTTTTTTATCATAAAATAATTTATTTCTTTTTTTCAGAATTTTTTTTCTCTCACCTGTATTATTTACTGAATACTTTGGTAATGTATTATCATCATCAATATTACTTGTTGATTCATTAGTACCATCAATATGACTATTTTCCATTATTTTTTCTATCCCAAATTTTAAACTATCATTTTGTTGATTTTCATGGATTTTTTTAGCAACAAATTTCCAATTATCGTCATGTTCAATTGACGGTATATTTTTTTGAATATCGTAATTTATTTTTGAATGTTTTTGATAGCTCAATGTGCCAAATTCACTTATCGAATCAACATTTGTTGACATCATATCATCAGTTATATCATCATTTTTTTCCATCATAATATCATGATTTTCATCTTTAAATATCTTACGATATCTATTTTGATTTTCTATATTTATAACACCACGTGGAATTGATACAGGATTCAACCAAGGATCATCACTTGATTCTTTATTTTTCATTTTTTTAATAAAATTATTTTTTTCAATAAAAATAAAGTCTCTATTATTTATTGATGCTTTAGAATTTTCTAACCACTCTGAAAGTTGTTTATTTTTTTCTAATAATTCTTTTTGATGTATTAAATAATCAGCATTATTATTATCTCCAATTTTTTTATCACGACTTTTTTTCGAAAAATCAACAACACTGTAAATTGGCTCTTTGTAATCAATAAAAGTTTCTTCAATATTAATATTAACGTTATCACTTTTTATACTACACTCTTCATCAATCACATTATTAATATTAATTTTTTTTTTAACAAAATTTTGATAATTTGTTAGTTTCTTAGGTTCATTATCTTCATTAATAAATTTTGGAATTGATTCACGTATTGCTATTTCAATCCAACTTGGTCTTTTCACTGTTTTTATAATATTATTATCAATATTGTCAAATGATACTGAATTTTTATTATTTTTTTGTCCTTTCTTCTTGACTGTTATACTTGGAATGCAATTTAATTCAGCCACCATATCGATATTAAGCTTTAATAAACACTCAAAATTAAATATTTTGTCTTATTGTTGTACGTGTTTGTGTATATGTTCAACAGGAAGTCACGTTAATATGAACCGGGATTTTTAATTACGTGAGTTCTAAATATTATAAAATAATTATAAAAAATTAATTTATAAAGACTATTGAAAAAAAAATTATAGTTTTATTAAATTAAATTTAATATATTTGTAGTAAAAAAAAACAAATATTTTTGGTGATTCCTCTTTGACTTCTTTATAGAGACTAAATGTTAGTAAAATTTTTTCATTTAAAAGGCAAAATAAAAATAAATATAAAAAGCAATAATAAAAAAAAAAAAATTAGGTGAATGCTTGATATCAGTGAGGTGATGTTTCAGGTTGATCACATGGATTTGGTGCTTCATCGTGACTTGACTAGTTAAATCATTAAACTTTCCAGCGATAGATTTACATTCTTGACCTCTTTCAATGTCACATAAACATATATTTAATTATATTAAATTTAATAATTAATTTTTGAATATAAATGATAAAATATTTTAAATTGTTTATAAAATATTTGATAACACTTGATCAATCATTAAAAATTTTTTATTTTTGAATAATAAATAAACAAATTAATTGATCGTCAAGACATCTGGATAGCGAGGAAATTTTTTTTTCCCGAGTCGAAGATCAAGATTGTTTTTTAATATTATTTCTTTTCTTATCAATTTATTCAGTTTTTTTTTTCTTGAAAATTAACTGCAACAGTTGGTGCATATAACGATTCATCAAATGGTTATTATTATTTTTCAATGTGTAATCATGATCATGTGGCAAATAATAATATAGTTTGAAAAGGAACTATATTTATTTTTTTTATTCTTTATATGCTATCTAAAAAATACAATTCACTTTTTTATATTAAGTTTAATATAACCTCTGTATATTTTTTCAGAAAGTGTTCAGAAAATTTTCTATTGTAATATTTAGTTTGTTTTATTTACATTCCAGAAATATTTTACATCCATGACATCTTTATAATAACAAATTAATATAATAACAGATGATTCAAGTCAGTTTTCATTTCTATCAACTAAAATAAAAAACGCCAAACTATATAAGCAACAATTAATTTTTTTTTTTAATTAGTTTTTAAAAACATGGAAAAATATTTTATCAAAATTTTATTGGCTTTTTTTTTTTTTATTGATTTATTTATATGATAAATTAAGGTTTTATCATTGGATGAAAGGCCAAATAAAAATCTTTTCCAGCTTTTGTAAGACATAACTTGGGTTAAAATGATCGTAAAATATAAAAATAAAACGACATATATTTTCAAAAGAGAAAACAAACATGTATGTTTTTATATGATTTTTGAATAAAAAATTCCAACTTTTAATTAACAGAAAAAATAATAAATGAAAGCAATATAGAATCATCTGCGAATGCAAAAATCAAATGTTCAATTTTTGACATCTTTGAACGTTTAATTATCATTTTCTATAAATGTTAACTTGTTGTTTTTTTTTTTTTTTTATGTTTATTTATTAACACATTTTGAAGTGTTTAATTTTAACACTCAACTGAATGATGAACTGGTACTCAAAAAAAAAATTTTAGACTTATTTTGACAAATGAAAAATATTAATTTTCATTTAATTGTTTAGCATTATCAATTTAGCAATTTGTATTTTTTTTTTTTTTTTTCACTTAAAATTTTAAAGTATACAATGTAAAAGTCAATAATAAAATTGTAAATGTCAAAAACATATTTTTTACATATGTAAATGAATTCAAAATAAAGGTATAATAATTTTAAATTTGACAGACATAAAAACAAAAATCAATTAAAAAGAAAACACATCATTTTGCATATTGAAATATATTCATACACGTATATCATGTTGTTTATTGTTAAGTTTTGTTTATTTATATATTTACTTAACTTTTCTTTACTTTTATTTATTAAATATACTCTTTACCTTATTTTAACTGAAGACTGTGGTCAACAGATTGACCAGCTACTTAAAACTTATAACGGTAAATTTCGTGCGCACTTGAGTGTCTCCAAGTCGTGCACCGCTATATAATAAAAACTTATGAATTATATACAAATAATATATACATGTATGTAAATATATCAATAGACTAATTTATATTTACATTGAATTAATTTGAAATGAATAATTATTATAAAACACTAACTCAATTTTCAGGAGCGAAAAAAAAAAAAAACACTTTAAACAAAATTGAAATAATATTTTTTTAATTATTAATTTGAGATTGTCGTTTGTAATAAAATTAAGTGACTCAATTTTCATATGTTAAAAAAAATACAATATTTAATTTAGAAAAAAAAATGTATTTTTAATTATTTATTATTATTTTTATTTATTTAAAAAAAATACTTGAAAATGTTTCGCGGTCATTTCGAGTTTTCACTTCCTTGAAATAGAAAATAGAGAAAGTGCAAATATACATAAATGCATGTAAATCTTTGTTATATTGCAGCTTAATGCAAAAGTATACAAATTAACGCATCACGGACGTCGCAGTAGATGTATTATAATATCCTTTTTATTTCGTAATAATTATTGCCAAATAAAATTTCTAAAAATGAATTTAAATTGAGGAAATGATCTTTTTTTTAAAAAAAAATTTATTTAAATAATTGTATTCTTTATTTTCACCTGATTTTGAAGAACGTGATTCTTCAATTGGTTGTAAAGAAGATCCCGAGGCCCTCGGCATTTTGATGTAATAAATTTGATCAAGTTTTTAAATGTTGAAAATATTTAAATAATGAAATGTTTACAAAAAATAAAGAAATTTAATGTCAAACTTTAATTGCAATATATTAAAATACCCACACATGAAGCACAATTTATTCACTTTTAAAACAACTACAAAGGAGAGAAAAAATTTATAATTCTTTAACACAAACTTTAAATTATTGCAAACATTTTTTTTTTCTTTTCTTTTGTTGGTGACATAAAATAACATGTGTCATATATTAAAAAGAGTTTTAATTTTTTTTAATAACAGTAATGAAAAATTATCAAGAATGTATTTTAACATTTTGACGATTGATAAAAATTTTAATTACTTATAAAATACTTTCTTTATAATATCACTTTCACTTTTGAATAAATCAATTTTCAATTCGAATCAATGAATTGTTTATCATATGATAAAACAGTATAAATTATTATCATTGATTAATGGAGATTATTTTTTTTTAATTTTTATATATTTAAATGTATTTTTCATTTTTTTTTTTTTTTAAATAAATAACTGTGAAATTTTAAACGCACGAGTGATAGGTAGCACGTTAGAAGAGATACTGATGTTTGTGATTACTTGAGAGCATTTTTACCTGAATCTTCAAGTGAGTGAGCTGAGAAAAAGAGCGGGGGATAATTTTCTCCATTCTAGTCATCTCCGACAAACAAACAATTAACAGTTGTATTTTAAAACTTTATTTCCTTGATGTTGTTATTCAAGCTTTTTGTTGTTAAATATGCACAGATTTTTAATATTTTTTCTAGTGAAAATACAATCAAACTAAAAATTAACAAGACCTGAATATTATTGAAATTAATTAACTTACGAAATAAAATGGATGAAAACTAAAATAAAGAAAAATACAATCAATTCAAAGTTCAAGGAAAATAAACGGAATGGAGGTCTATATTTTTATCGAAAATGAAGAAAAAAATTAATATGATTTAATAAATAATGATTGTTTTAAATGTAAAAAAATTTATTTCTAAGTTATATATATTTTAAAAGAACATGAAAAAACTATGATTGAATAATTATAATATATATAATTATTTTGAATTATACAGTTGTAATATGAGTCCTTTTTTTTTGTACTTGGCATGCAGCAAGATTTTAATATCGTCATGCATTTTGATCCTAAATAAAAACAGCTTTTTAAAATTTTATTATAGAAAATATTACTATCAACTCGGGTTCTTAAAAAATATTAATGAATTCCGAATCAATTTTATTAACTATTGTACTTGAGATTACTTTGAAATTTAAATAACAAATAAAAGTATTTCAACAATATCTAAAAACTTTATTTACTACTATTTTTTTTTAATTAATTTTTTCAATAAAAACTAGATTCACAAAGATTATTATTAATAGTTCTTAATAATCTTTGTGTGTACCTAATTATTATTAGTATTCTAATATTAATGATTTTTTTGTTTTTTTTTTAATTAAAATATAATTAAATATTCCAATTATCAAATTTGTTGATTAAAATTAATTGTAAGTAAGCATATTTGAATGTTTGCCTAATTATTGAACACTTAAAAAAATTATAGTTTAACCCTTAACCTTTTTAAATTTTCAAACTGAAATAGCGCTCTTTTATTTCGGCTATCTTCGTAAAACTTAGTAAAACTCGTATACTCTCGTATGCTTTCGTATATACACACACTCGTGTGTGCTCGTGTGTAAGTTCGGTTACGCAGGTCCTTTGTCCTTTGTTTATTTTTTTTTTTTTTCATTTTTTCTTTCATAGTTTCATCAGTCGCGTGAAATTTCAATCATCTGATTTATAAACATATATTTATCTCTAATAAAACAAAGTAACATTATACTTTACACGTATAATTTCATCGAGATTAATCAATTTTATTATCTGATTTATTTGTAAGTATACATAAATAACGATAAACATTATTAATTTTTTATTTAATGATAAATTTTTTAAAATAACAACTATTTATAAACTGCATGAAAATAATATATTAACAATCATGAATCAAAATAAAATAAATATTAAAATTGAAAAAGATGACGATTATGAAAATATTAATAATGTTAATTTAATGACAAGTTATAATTATGATACTAATGTCGTTAAACATGAAAACAAATTAGTGCAAAATATTAAGTGTGAAAAAAATTGTTTTGGTACTGTTGAAAAATGGTGTAAAATAAATCAAACACCAAAAAATAATGCAACAATAAATACAATAATATTGAATGAAATATCATTATTAAAAATAAAATATCCATTTTTATCGGATGAACAAATACGTGGAAAAGCACTGGTGAAATATGGAATTCCATGTTTTATGGGAGACGTTGTCAGGTAACATCTACATGTCTGTATATCATGCCCATCATGTTTTTTATTCTGGTGCTTTTATTCTATTATTATCACTTTACAATCACTGTATTTTAGATTGAAATACTAAACTATATTTTATCTCGGGTAGTTTTTTTTAGACATTATAATTTTTTTTAATCTCTTTAATTGTATTTTTATTGATGGTTAGTGTAAAAAATTAATGGATACATGAAAGCATCTGTTATCTGTATTTATTTAGAAATTAATTTAGCAAAAAATAAAGTGTGCTGAATTGGCAGTTGTTTGATAAAAAAAAGTGATAAAATTTTTCACAGTACTGAAGAAAAATAGGTTACTGTAAATAACATTAAATAATATTAGGGATTAAAGTGTTGGGTAAATTAAGAGTTAAAACAAACGTAAGTACCAGCTGACAGTGTCAAAATAATTTGTTATAAACAGTGTGTACACTGCAATATGTATACACAGTATTTTTTTTTTGCATTTAAAATACTGTCAGCACCATAAAGAGGTAACAGTGTTTTCATGTATCAACATCAAATCAGAAAAAAAATGTTTATTCAATTTTAAAACAAAATTTAACGATATAATTTAGCTATGGTTAATAAGTATCATGTACCAGTTGAAATTAACTTGATTAAAAAAAAATTTGGATTAATAATTTAGGTTTTTATTAAATTTTTATTTTTTAACATCAATTGATTTAAATGTAATATTTTTACAGAAAAAGATAATGTATTCTATCAATTGATACAGCAATTAATTTAGAAAAATATTATCATTGGAAATAAATTAATTTTTTTAGTTTACTCAGTAATAATTGGTAAATCATAGTGAAGTAACATCACGTTTCAAAAATTCCTTGAAAGTACATACACATTTATTTTCATCAAAAAAATATATTGATAAAATTTTTGATTGACTAACAAAATTAAGTTCTTGTAATTCTAAATATCATTTGTTCATTAACTTTTTTATTGTTTTTATTATTAATCATTAATATATACTAATAGTTTTTATTTTTATTTTCATTTACCAGGCAAGGACCGAATAAAATTGTTAGTAAATTGTTCCAAGATTTGAGGCTGAATCCAGTACATCAGCCGAGAGTTCCACCAGCTTTCATAATGAATCGAAAAAGTCAAATAAATTTGAAAAAGAAAATTAAAAAAATCAAAAAAATTGATTCATCATCAGCATCATTGTTGTCGAGTCAAAAATTATCTCAAATATTTTCTCTACAAAATGATAATAAAATTTTGAATGATACAAACAAAGAAAATATAAAATCAACTGTTCATTTAACACCTCGCAAACGTATGAGATATCCATTTAAAAAAAATTTATTCAACATTTTCTCATCTCTTGATGATGATCCTACATGTGACGTTGACGAAATATCATCACCATCAAAACGAAGAAAATTAAAAGCTAAAAAAGTCGAAGACTTATCAGATGATGAATATTCATGCATATTTACTCCACGTCAAAAAAAAAATCAACAAATAACTATTATAGATAAAGAAAATTTAACACCGAAAAAATCTAAAAATATCAAGCCAACAACATTGAGTCAACTGCCTGATGACATTCGTGATGAAATTTTATTTGACCCATTTGAAAGAAAAAATAAAATTGCTCGAAATTTGAATGATTCAATGAATTCTACAAGTTCAAAAATTGATTTTTTTGGTAAAAATGAAAGTTTTGCATCATTAAGTAATTCACAAAAATCACAAGAAACACCAACTCTTAATTATGATGAATTTTCATTTGATGAGGTTGAACAAAAACTGCTAGATTCACCAATTTTTAATTTAAAAAATTCATATTCTTCAGTTTTTGAAGTTGATGAAGATATTAAATGGAATGACGATTATAAATCTCAAACTGTTGATAACAATTCAACGTTGGAGGAACGTTCAGTGTACAGTAATTGGCAACCGACACAACAAACTCAAACTTCAACACATTCATCAACTGTTTCATATGGTAATTCATCTGTAACTTCAACTGATAATCCATGGAAAAATGTAACAAGTCAAGATTTTAGTGATTATGAACGTGTCAATCCTTGGAGTCAAGATACTGTCAAAATTTTTTCTCAAGAACTTGAAGAAATAAATTCTGAAGATGGTGAATGGAATGATTCACAAAAAACAATAATAAATGATCAGTTAATTAAAGTTAATGAAGATTCAAATGACACAGTTATTTCAAAAAAATTATTAAAATTAAATTTTAAAATGTCTGATATTCAACAGAATGGAACATTTGTTTGTTGTTTCATGAATGATTGCCGACTCTATAATGGTAATATAAAGTCTCCAAATGAATTAGCCAAAAGTCTTACTTTAGGTGTTGATGAACCTTTTGTTAAAAATCTTATAGATAAAATTATTAAATCTCTTATGCAAGATGATGATTGAGTACTCATTAAATTACTCAAAAATTATTGATAAAATGATTTAATTTTCAAGTAAAATATTGCATAATATTTTTTTACATTAAAATTCAACAACTATGATAAGAAAAATATTAAAATTTTCATTCCACTTACAAAAAAAAAAAAAAAAACTATTGAGTAGTTACCAAGTTTATAAGTTTAAAGTGTTTCAATGTTTTTTAGATATAAAAGTTTTTAATATTTAGTAAAATTTAAATTATTTATCGACGAATTAATAACATCATTGAATTAATAGTATGCAAGTTATTATTACTGTTATTTACAATTTATCAACTCATCAAACGTTGAGAGTTCATTAGAACCATTTTCAGCTAGTTCTGAAATATATTAGATTAATTAATTTTTAACTTTATTTAATATTTTCTAATTTTCACATCATCAAATTATTATTAATGAAAATTGAATGAAATAAAAATTGAAAAAAATTTATCTTATATTTTTTAATTTTATTTTTTTGCTTTTGAACTTCCAAATCCTGAAAATCCCATTACAGCTGCCATTTCATCTATATCTTCTTCTGGCTCATTGGATTCTTCAATTTTTCTTTTGCGATCTTTCCTCCGTTCTTTTCTGTATTCTTTTATTTTTTCCTCCTGAAACATAAATCCAGTGTTTAATATCAAAATTATATAATAGTAAATAAATTTATTAGGAAATTTTGTATTTACTTCTTCTTTCAACTCTTTAACTCTTTGTTCTAAATCATAATCTCTTTTTTTTTCTTCTAACTTTTTTTTATTAGCTGCGAATCGTGCTTTTACTTGGTCAACAGTAGATCTTTCAATTTTCATTGACATGCCAAGATTACGTTGATCTAAAATAGAGTTAATATATTATTATTCAGAGTTTGATAGACATTTAACACAATAAAAATGAAAAAAAAAAAGAAAAAAAGTTTTACTTACGTTTGGTGCCATTAATGTGATCAAGAAAATTAATGGAATCCTTTACAACACAATCACAAACATTGCAGTAATAACTGGAACAATAATAAAATAATATTAATGAAGTTAATAAACCTTTCAAAATAGTAAAATAAATATTTTATTAGTTTAATAGTTTTATTATTTTAAGACTAATAATTTACCCGCCAGTTTGAGAGGAAGGTGTTGCTTTGTTTATAACAACACTTTTTCCTAATTTTGATTCCAAATCAACCTTGTAATCTCTCTGCTTTAACATTTCTCTTTTTACAGCAGGTTGTTTTGGAATACCGAGATCTTCTTCGGCAATTTCTGCCTGGAGTCTTTGTAAAGCCATGCTCTCGTACTCCTCCCGGTTCCATTTTCTTCTGTGATCGTCTGGTCTTTGCTATCATAATTAGAAAATACACTATTATTTTTCTAATAATTCAATTAATAAACAAACAGTAGTGAAAAAGATTTTTGGTTATGTTTACAATTATTTATATCAACTTACACTCATTTTTTAAAAATTTTTTATTAAACTTATGAAACAAACTAATAAAAGTAATGAAATAGTACTAATTAATATTTATGTTTATTTGATGTTGATATATATGTTGAGATTCAACCAAGTAACTTGTTTTTTTTTTTTTAAGATTGCTATTTAGCATATATATTTATTTATTTATTTATGTATGTCTATTTGCCAGCGTTTGCCAGTTTATTTAATGACAGCCGACCATGAAGACTATTAAGCTTGATTAAGCTATTTAAGAGAACTAACTCCCGTGGTGGGGGTAACATTTCGTGTTCGTGTATGAACTCCGGCGGCCAGGGATGGGCATGTTTTAAACATCCTTAGTTTTATCCATTTGTATAAAACATCTCTCTCTAGCGGTAAAACTTGGAACTATCATCAAAAGTAACCAAAATGAATTATGATGATGATTTTTACCTCGTAAGTGACGGAAATCTCTTATACCCACTCCATACGGCGAGCACAAAATGTCGGACTAATAAAACCCTGTGGCTTCACTTTGCTTAGGGCTCAATCTCACGACAAGTAACATTTCGCTTATAAAACGCACTGAGCATGCTCAACAAGTTGGGCTTTGTCGAACTTGTAAACATGGCCGTTCTAATTCTCATAAAACTATAGTGATATATTCCTAGTTGACGTGATTTTCCTAGTAATTTTACGCGTTGCGCATGCTCAGATCCCTCAGAATCATGTCGGCCATGTTTACAAACGAAATGTTGGTTGTCGTGAGTTTGAGACCTTATACCCACTCTATACGATCCCGAAAAAGAGCTCATGAATTGATGTGAAATATATAGGACAAGCAGTAGCTGAAAAAAAATGTAGCTAAGAAATTGATGTTGCTTACCACATAAATTTTTGGCAACATTGACTCCTTAGCTTCATCTTTTCCTTAGCTACTGCTTGTCCTTGGACATTTTTATTAAATTAATAGATAAAATACATGTAACTTGTTTAAAAAAGAAAAACGTCTAAGGAAAAGCAGTAGCTAAGGAAAGGATTTGAG
This sequence comes from Aphidius gifuensis, assembly GCF_014905175.1. NCBI lineage: Eukaryota > Metazoa > Arthropoda > Insecta > Hymenoptera > Braconidae > Aphidius > Aphidius gifuensis. The sequence goes on from NC_057793.1 coordinate 10,687,032, forward strand.
CAACGCATCAATTCCTTAGTTACATCTTTTCCTTAGCTATTGCTTTTTCTTGTACATTTTTATTTTTTAAAAATGAATTACATGTATTTTATTTGCTGAATAAATAAATGGGGCTTTTTTTTTCCGCTGATGGCGCTTGACAAAATTTTTTTTATATAGATTTCATATAGAAAGGCTTCACAAACGCCACCATCGGAAAAAAAACGCCCTAATGAGAACATCCTCTGAATACGGGTGCTGTTCTAAACGTTTTATCCATGGATAATTGTAAACAACTCAAAAACTCACAATACGGCATATGCCCTGGCCTAATCATGAGGGCGCTAGTGAGACTGCCGACTTTTTAACTTGGTTTTGTGCGTGAAAATGTGTGATTATTTTACCCTCTTTAGCTGCAGTCCAATTCACAGGGCATTACAATTTAGGGCTTTTTTTCACCACTCACAGCGCTTGTGAAGCTTTTGTATGTAAAATCTATATAAAAAAAACAAATAATTTTTCAAAAATAAGATTTAAAATATGGCTGATCTAGCCTCTCATGTCCTACGCTGTTGCAAACTGACTTTTTACTGACTGCGCATTCAATTGCGCATGCGCGAAAATAAACAGGAAAAAAAATAAACACCCAAAAGAAAGCACCTAATATCAAAAGTTTTTTATGAACACAATCCTGAACTGTCGGGCTTCCGAGTGACTTTTGGAACGTACCCCTATATCTTGAAATGAAGTTGCGCACGCGCACTATTTTTTTGTTGCACATAGGCTGCTTTCTTTCATGCTTTCTTTTGTGTATTATTTTTTTTTCACTCTAATGCGCATGATTATGCACATGCTCATATTATGCAAACTTGAGGAGAGGCCAGTGGCGTCGAACAAATAATTCTTAAAAAATAAGAATTAAAATATGGCGAATCCAGCCCTTCATGTCCTACGCTGTTGCAAACTGACTTTTTTCTGACTGCGCATTCGATTGCGCACGCCTAAAAATAAACAGGAAAAAAAATAAATACACAAAAGAAAGCACCTGATGTGATCTCCATCAGCGCACGCGTAGGTGCAGATGCGCAGAATTATTTATTTTTAAAAAAATGGCTGTGCATTGGCGCCGGTATTATATTTATATTTTTCTTGACATTTGTGTAGTAACCTAAAAATATTGAAATCGTTGGTTTTGTGAACATAATTTTTTTTGGGTGATACCATTTTATTTTAAATGGATTGTTCATGTTTTTCAATTACAATTGATTGACACAACAAAATGCTGAATCCTAAATGACATGAAATATATCACACGAATGTTAGGACAAATATATTGCCAGTGGTTGCCGGCGCCAATGCACAGCCATTTTTTAAAAAATAAATCAATCTGCGCATCTGCGCCTACGTGTGCGCTGATGGAGATCACATCAATGTTCTGAGGGCTCAAACTCACGACCACTGAAATATAATAAAACTGGAAGGTGAACTCTTATGCTTAGCCAATGCACGGAGTGTCGCTAGAGATAGCAATATATTGGATGGCTTTCCCTCTCACTCACGCATGCGCACATCAAATCATGTACAGTCAACGTCAAAACAAACTAGTACTACACGATATAAAAGTTACATTATATTTCAGTACAGTCTCAAACAACTTTAGTTGACGTGACTGTACCGACGAGGACAAAAGCCCATCCATTGAATCTCTCTCTCGGCGACGCTAAGTTCGGCTTCCAGTTTTATTATATTTCAGTGCTCACGACAAGCAACATTTCGCTTGTAAACATGGCCGACATAATTCTGAGCGATCTGAGCATGCGCAAATCCGTGAGATAAGTCACAAGTTCGACAGTGTCAAATCACGGAGGCACTGTGTTTATATGCAGTGTAAATAGTCAGCTGTCAGTAGTGCTACAAAAATAAAAACCAAATAATTATAAAAACATTTGGGCATGACACCACATTACACAAAAAAATATATAAACAAAACCTTGAGCAAAAGTGTTCAATTAAAAAAGAATTTAAAAAATACTCCAAAATTTAATCAAAACATCAATATTGAGATTTTAATAAGGTTATATTTATTTATTTTTTGAACCGTGACAATAGCACAGCTCATACTGAAATAACGGATTCGCGCATGCCCAGTAGGTCCGTAGGAACAACGGCCATGTTTACAAGCGAAATGTTGCTTGTCGTGAGTTCGAGCCCTGAACATTAAGTTCATGAAAGAAAGCAGCCATAGAAACAACTAGATTATTCTCAGTTATCACTAAAAAACATAGTTGCTTCTGGTAATAGATAGGACTTTGGTTGAAAACTATGCTAGCGGACTGTAGCCTTAAGGAGGTTATACACAAATTCATTGCGGGTGTTGCGGGGAGCTTCTGACGTCACAGTCTCAAGTGAAACTTGGCTACACTGTAAAATAATAAAGTGTAAAGCGCCTGCGCCCCGCATACAATATATGGGATTGCGGGTATGTGTGTGTGTTTGAACATGCCATACGTTGCCACATCTAATTTTTGTCAAGTTTATAATTAATTTCTCATTAATTGACCGATCAACATATGAAAATTTTTCGCGCAATTAATAAAACTCGGTTTCTAGTATATGTGTGATTTTTTTCAAGACTTTTTCATCATTTTTTCTATCCGAAAAAAATGGTTGAAATCTCCATAAGAGCCAATGTTAAATATTATTTTCAATAATTAATTACAAAAAATTTAACCGATCAACATAAGAAAATAATTATACCGTTGTATTCAGAATGAAAAGATCTACTTGTATACAAAATTTCAGAACATTCTCATTATATTTTTTAAAAAAAGAGTAATTTGTGTATAACTTCCTTAAGAGTTATTTGAGTTCATTTGAAACTGTCTAAAATGGTTGCCGAGGTCATTGGCCAGTTTACCTTATATCATTATGATTATTTATTTTTATATTATGTCATAAATATATTTCAATGGAAAAAAAAAATTCATTCCAATGTTACACAAAGAAGAGGGCGTCATCAACTTTTATACGTTTGATAATTGATACAGTAGGTGCGTTCTTTCGTCAATTTTTTGTTGGCGCGTCATGACCGCGCATTTGCGCAAAAGTCGTAGAATCAAGTAAAATTTTTAAAGTATACATGTGTGCGTTACTCACATTTACAAACAATTAAAAACTTACGTGCTTTTTCAGCTTTTGCGCAAATGCGCGGTCATGATGCGTCAACAAAAAATTGACGAAAGAACGCATCTAGGGGACGTTCCAAAAATCACTCGGAAACCCGGACCGGCGCAGTAGATGAAAAAATATAGAGATAAAATAAGGTGCTTTCTTTTGTGTATTTATTTTTTTTCCTGTTTATTTACACGCATGCGCAATCGAATGCGCAGTCAGCAAAAAGTCAGTTTGCAACAGCGTAGGACATGAGGGGCTGGATCAGCCATGTTTCAATTTTTATTTTTCAAGAATTATTTGTTTGACACCACTGTTCTTTCATCAAGTTTGCATGACAGGCGCATGTGCATGATCATGCGCATTAAAGTGAAAAAAAATAAACACCCAAAAGAAAGCACCTAAAATAAACTTAATAGTAACTAGAGGTTACTGTAGATATTGTAAGCAACAAAAACAGCCATATTGCATATGCCATTTACTTTTGTTACTTATTACAGTTGTGAAAAGTATTTTTTATAATTATTATTAATAATTAAACAATAATAATTTATTGTTTTGTGCCTATAAAAATACATGAACAAAAAATCATGTCTACCACAACAAAATATCAAAAATTTTTTCTATGATCACAATCTTGACCTTCCGAGTTTCCGAGTGATTTTTGGAACGTCCCCCAGGTATTATATGAATCACACGTATTATCTGTGTAATGTGTATTATACGTATAAATAGTATGAAACCCAAACCCGACGAATTATCCAAAAGTCAAAACCAGTCAAAACTGAGCACGACTGTACCTTTTAATCTAACCATGAAAATTTTACAAAACATACAAAAATTATTATTTTGACCTTTGTATATTAGCATTTCCAAAAAGTCAAAGTTGTTATTAACAAGTACTAGTTAAGTAGTAATCATAATTTAATTAAAAACTTTAGATTTGTGTTATTCTAACGAGCATCAAAGTAATTATAATAACCGGATAACATTGATGACATTTTTTTTCAATTGACCTAAAAGATGAATTTTATACGTCGGTATTTGGTGAAACAGATTAACTTAATTAATTATTGTTGAAAATGTTCAATCAATATCTATTTTCACAACGATCGATTTTATAAATAAAGCTAGATTGGTTACGATAAAATGAATGACACTCTGTTGTGTTTTTTAGAGTAAAAAAATAAATATTTACATATAAACAAATATACCTATATATATATATATATTCACGGAACACACCTATTATATGAAGGAAAAAGTTGTTGGTCAAATTGAGATAAGATTAATTGAATATTATTTTTTTAAAAACTGTTAAAGTAAAATAATGAGTTTTTTAGTTGCCATTGAACCGATAGTCTTTACAAAATATTTTATTAAATTCATGTTACGTTAAAATGGTAAGTCATATTATTATTTTCATTTCTGCATAATTTTTTTACAGTATTTAAACGTCATGATAATTTTTTAATACTTTTTGTTTGTCTTAAGGGTGCAAATATTTCACAACTCGAGAGGAACATTGGTGCTGATCAATTTCCTCCGAATGAACATTATTTTGGTTTAGTAAACGTAAGAAAAAGAAAATTAAATTATCTAGAAATAATTTCTAGATCAACATTAATTAAATAAGATTTTCTATTGTTGCTTAATTTATTTTTTCTTTAATATTTCAGTTTGGAAATACCTGTTACAGTAACTCAGTTCTCCAAGCATTGTATTTTTGTAAACCATTTAGGGAAAAAGTTTTAGAATATAAAGCAAGAAATAAAAGAACCAAAGAAACATTGTTGACATGTCTCGCAGATTTGTTTTACAGTATTGCAACACAAAAAAAGAAAGTTGGATCAATTGCTCCAAAAAAATTTATTGCTAGATTGAGAAAAGAAAAAGGTAATTAACAAACATTACAAACATAACAAACAAGTGTTCACCATAAATAAATAATATAATTTTACTGTTATATTTTTAGAGGAATTTGACAACTATATGCAACAAGATGCCCATGAGTTTCTTAATTTTCTCATAAACCACATCAATGAAATAATTTTAGGTAAGTAAATAATTTAAAAAAAAAAAATAATAAACATAATTTAATATTATTTTGATATTAGCTGAGAGAAGTCAGAGTAAACCAGGAACTGGAAAGGGTAGTGCAGCTGGTGGTGGTGGTGGTGATTCAGTAAATCCACCAGAACCAACTTGGGTCCATGAAATTTTTCAGGGTATATTAACATCAGAAACTCGTTGCCTTAATTGTGAGACTGTATCGAGTAAAGATGAAGATTTTTTCGATCTTCAAGTTGATGTTGATCAAAATACATCAATAACTTACTGTCTCAAGTGTTTTTCAAATACAGAAACACTATGTAGTGATAATAAATTTAAATGTGATCATTGCAGTAGTTATCAAGAAGCTCAAGTAAATAATTCATCAATAATTTTTTTGTTATAATTAGTTTATGTATATTTATTTTTATTAATTTTTTACAGAAACGTATGAGGCTTAAAAAATTGCCAATGATTCTTGCCTTGCATCTGAAAAGATTCAAATATGTTGAACAATATAATCGACACATCAAAGTATCACATCGAGTTGTTTTTCCACTTGAGTTAAGACTCTTCAATACTGTAAGCGACTCGGATAATGTGGTACATATTAATTCATATTTTTTATTAAAACAACTAGACTTAAATGGCCGATGTTTTTTTTTTTTTTTTTTTTTTTTCTTGGATTTTTCTTCTAGAGTGATGATGCAGTCAATCCAGATAGACTTTATGATTTAGTTGCTGTTGTGATACATTGTGGAAGTGGACCTAATCGTGGACATTATATTTCAATTGTCAAAAGTCATGGATTTTGGCTACTGTTTGATGATGACGCTGTCGATGTAAGTTAATTTAAAAAGTTAAAAATTATATATAGGTATTAATTTATTTTTGATATTTTAGAAAATTGATGCATCAAATATTGCTGATTTTTATGGACTCACATCAGACATTCACAAGACATCCGAGACCGGTTATATATTATTTTATCAATCAAGAGATTGCAATCAATAAGGTGAAATAAAAAAATATATTAAATTTATCATCGGAAATATTTAAAAGAAAAGATAAACCGTGAAAATTGTGAGAAACCCAAATGGCTTCCTTTTGTAACAAATTTTAATTTGTTGTTTTTGTTTTGTTTAATTTTATTTTTTTATTTTCCTTCTTGCTACAAAAAGTTCAAAAAGAAAAGAAAATTTATTGTATTTTTATTTATTTAAATAATCGTTTCCAAGACACTAGTCCAAGTTGATGTGATTGGAGCGAGTTGAATGATAATCATGAATTACTTATATCTACATGCATCAATACAATTTAAATGAAATATGTCGGCAAATGTTTTGCATTTAATTGATGAAAGGTATAAGCAATTTTGGAAATTTTATTTAAAATATTGTAAGAGAAAATTAATGATGAATAAATGAAAAAAAAAAATTGTTATAAAAAGAAATCATAGATTAAAATTTATTTATTAATTTTATTTGTCTGGTAAATTTTTTCATCACTGGAGAAGATGTGCAAGTGTCAAAGTAAATTAAATTTAGATTTTAAAGTTTGAAAAATACTGATTATGTTATGTAAAAAAAATAACACTAATGCAAATTCGAACTGAACCACACATTTGACACATCACAACAACTTTCTTATTAAAAAATAAAACTAAAAAGTTCGATGATAATAATTCATAGTCTTTTATTGATAATGTTATGTATAATAATAAAATTTATTAAGCGATAAATACATATGAGATTGGAGTCAGCAAAATTGGTGTTTCACGTCCTGATACAATATGAGCTTTGAGTGGCTAAGCTAGTTGTTTTTTGAGTTGAACAATGATTTTATTTTCTTTGGCTTCTTTTTTAAGTTTTTCGTTTTCTTTGACACGTTTCGAACAAATTTTCACGACGCTTTGAATGAGTCAAGTATTTAATACGAACATTATTAGGTTTGGCAATGGTGTTCCACACGTACACGTTTGTCGACAATGACTCCAAGAGCACGGCTAGTTACATAGAAAACTCTTCCAGTCTTTCCGTGATTAACCTTGTACAGCAAACCTTTTTTAAGTGCACCATTGCCTTTAATGACAACAAATTATATCATTTGAAAAATAAATATTTTCAATATACTTTAAATATACTCAAATATACTCTAATCACTCAAAGAAGACATACAATCACTGACAAACTCAGATGCTTGGCCTGAAATGTATATATATTTATCTCCAGTCAATGAAATTTCCAAGCCTAAATGTTTCTCAGGGTCACATTTATCAACTTTTGGAAAAAGAATGAAGTTCTTTATATAAACAGTATCTGATTTATTTGGCATCTCAGTAAGTTGTGAATTGAATTGAAGTTGAAGTTTGAATCACTGGATCCAACCAGCTGAAAACTGCGCGCTAATGCATTTGAACATGTGTGAAACTCCATTTCGAGAATTCTCAACGTTGATGCTGCTGTATGTCGTACATATCATCACGATCTGAGTGAACCATCTTGGTCTTCTCTAATGAAAATATTTCTCTGCTTTTCTTTAGATTTTTTTAGTATAAAAGTGGGAAAAAAATATTAACGTTTTCTTTGATTTTCTACTTAAAAAAAGGCAAAGAAATATTTCCATCAAGGTTTTTGCTGGTAATACCGAAATTATAATTAAAAATTATCATAAATTATAATTAAATTTATTTTACCGCATAATATGATAGAAAGTAAATATAATAAAGCAAATTTTATTAATTTTTTATTTTTTTGTTCGTTGATAAAATTAATATTAAAACTAAACTTAACATACAAGTTCACAATTTTACAATTAAATTAAAAAATGAATAATTCATTGGAAAAAGATATATTTTTTCATCCAGATATAGTTAATTAACAGAAATTGCAGGACTAAGTTGTTTCATAAGTTCATAGCATTCTTGTAGTTTTTGACGATCTCCAATTTTCTCTAATGTTTTAGCAGCTTCAGATAACATACCAGCACGTTCACCAGGTGATGCCAGTAATAATGTTGGTAAATGTCGACAAGCAAGACAAAGTGCAGCTGCATGCTCGCGCTCTCCACTGGTATTTTCAAGTGAACGATCTTTTCCACAAATCATTGATGTTTTTAAATTTTTATGATGTAAACTACGATCAAGTAAAATTTGTGTCTTCATTGGAGCTGCACCTGCCATTATTCTTGCTGTTGCCTCATACAAAAAAATCCTGGGTAATACAGACTGCAAAGAAAAAAAAAAACAAGAAATTAATTTCAACATTATCATTAATAATTTTTTTTAGTCATGAATCATGATTAATAATCAACTTACTGAAATATGTTGACTGAGTTGTCTAAGTTTGGCTAAATCTCGTTGAAAACCAGCAAGGAAGAAATTTGTAACAGCATGATCATTTCCTTTATCACATCCACATAGCTCTTGCCACAATATTGTTCTAAGTTCAAGTAACCAATCACAAACCCAAAGTTGAATCAACTGAAAGTAAAAATAACAACAAATTAAATTTATTCTTAAAAAATCTACTGGAAAGAAAAAAAAAAAACAATTTTAATGATGAAGATTTCTACCACAAGTGTTGCACTATAGAAGAATTGCACTTTGAATTTTAATGCAATGCAACTACAATGCACACTTGTAAAAGAAAACTTGAAAATAATCTGAAAAATAAAAATTGAAATCTGTTGACTAAGAGCTATCATTGTTTTTGTCAGATTGCTTAATAACAGATATGATAAAGACAAGGTAAAATTTATATGTACCATTGAAAAAAAAAAAAAAAATGAAATAAATGATTATCTACCCTGACTAAAAATTCAACTATATTCTCAGCTATTTCAACAAGAACGTAACTCTTAGACAACAGAAATTAAAAAATAAAATTATATGATGAATCATACCTGAACATTTTGTGATGATTGTTGTTTACAATTATAAAAAACCATAGATTGTTCCAAAAGTTTTCCAGCTTGGTCAATGAGTCTGATTGATGATTTACATTTAGATTTTTTAGCAGCTTGAATAACACTCAAAACAGCATGAGATAATGGTGAATTATTTGAATTTGTTTCATTGTTAAACTTGTCATATGGAAATTTTGTTTCAACAATATTCCAGGCTGTTGGATCTTCTTCACCAAGTCTCCATGATGAAGCAGCTAGAAAAACACCACCCCACCAAAGACCAATAACATCTTCATATCCTTTCGATTCATTATCATGATCAGAATTTGAGCCAGGAAAGCAACTTTCAACATTTGATGATGATATAATTGATTTTGAAATTTCTAATGTTTTTGAAGCATAAGAATCACCAGTTGTTGTTGCTGTACCAGATATTAATTTGATTGCTTGAGTTATTAAATGTTCTCTGTATGCTCTTGATGCATATGAAAGTGGATCAGTTTTACTTTTTTGTGAAGTTAAAGAAAATTTATCATTTGAATCATCCATATGTATTCCATAATTCCATTTTCCAGATAATAAAAATTTTGTACCTTCTTCTGTTAATATCCAACGATATTTTTGTGGTACATTAACACCAGTTATTAATAAAATACTTTTTGCTTTAGCCAAATAATATTTATGAACAAATGGTAATAATGATTTTTTAAATGACAATGCTGCGTTAATATAAATTTCAATTAATGACACTTTTTGTATATTATCACCAGCAGCTTCAGCATAATTAATTGATGATAATGTTAAAAATAACAATCCGTCAGTTGAACCTTCAGATAATTTTAAACTCAATAATCTTCCATAACAAATAGCAAGTTCTGCAGCTGATACTTCTTTTTCATATTTATCATTTTTTTCAGCAATCCATTTACCAATAAATAAAACCCATTTACCAATTAATAATTTATGAAGTACTTGACGTACAATTTGCCACAATGTTGCAAGCCAAATATCGAAACGTGATGATGGCAATGAACGACCAAAGTAACGTAAACAATTTGCCAAATCTGAATATGCTTTTTCATATTCATTAATTGACATATTAAATTCAGCTTGTCGTCTCCAACGTACTAGTTCCAAAAAATTTTTACTTTCAATTGGTATAACTGAATCACCATATAATAATAAACGACACAATCCACCAGCTAATAATAATCCATTGATAAACCATATTATTATATCATTTTTCCAAAATTTCATAGATGATGATAAATAATTATCTTGAATTTCATCATTTGTATCTGAATGTGTTAATATTGTACGACCATGTTCAACATGTTCTTCATAATTATTACTTGAAAACATATCAACATTATTGAGTGCCATACCAAGTGGATTAAAAGCAAGACAAACCAATAAAAATGCACAAAGTGTTAATCTTGTATGATCACGTAATCCAGATATATTATTTTGATTATTTGATATTATTTTTGATGGTGATGGTGATTTTTCATTTTCTTCTTTTATAAAAACTGGTGATGCTGGTGATAATGGTGCTATTGGTCCTGGTGATAATGATGGTTCACTTGAATCTGAACTTGGTGGTGTTAATTCACCACATGACAATAAATTATGTAATTTTTGATGTTTTGATGTCATTTTTAATGCCATATTTTCTGTTTTTAATTTCGAATTTTGATTTTGTAAAAATCTTATGTAATCAATTGTTTTTCTTAATATTGCTGATTTATTTAATTTTGCATCAGTACCAACAATCATATTTTTTAATTCAATTATTTTATCATTTATTGATGTACGATAACGTCGTTCAATTGCATTGTGTGCAGTTCTTTTACCTTCACGTGGTTTTGGTACACAAATTTGTGTATTTGTTGTATTTAAACGATTTATTTGTACTTTATCAGTTTCAAGAACAACTGGAATACCTGTAGCTAATACGGTTCCATTTGCAGTATTTACAAATGTATGAATTTGATGAGAAACAGATGTTGTTGTTGTTGCTTGTGTAGCTCCAGGATATACAAGAGATTCAGATTTTATTAATTGCGCTGGTAAAAGTAATTGTCTTTGATGCGCTGTGACAGGTGCCAATGTAACAACTGGTGATTGTACATTGAAGTTAACATTTTGTGGTATAGTTGTATATTGTGAATTGAAAACATTTGTTGGAATTGGTTGTGCAACTGACACTCGTTGATTTTGTTGACAATTTAATTGCTCTGATTCAGATTGTATATCGATTACTTTTTTTTGCTTTTGTTTTTGTTTATATTGATGTTGTGGTTGATGTTCTTGTTGCTGTAATTGTTGTTGTTGTTGCTGATGTTGTGGAGATTGAGATTGTTTATGTAATTCAGATGTCGGTATTGTATCAAAATTATCAATTTCCATTCCGTTAGATATGTTGAGTAATGGAAGATCATCATTAATTGGTTCACTTAAAACACTAAAATATGAGTCATCATTGAGATCTCCATGAAGCAACTCGTCAGAACAACGCAATATTTCTGTAACTAAATTTTTAATATAATAAATTTAATAAATTAATATTCTAGATAATTTTAGTTAATGTGACAAAAAATACTCACCATCAAATCCAGAGACATCATCTAAATTTAAATCATCATCGTCTGTAAAACTGTGAAATCCTTCCATTTTCTTTTTGATATTTAAAATATATTTTTAATATAAAAAAATAAGATATTGATAATATCTTAATGATACAAATTTCACTATGATTATTTGTAAAATTCACATTTTACACAAAAACAAATTGTGTCAACAAATTAGTATTCTACCTTTTGTATATCATAAACTAGATTAAAAAAAATATATAATATTTATAATAATGAGACGACGTTGAAAACAACCAATGAGAATACAAGCACGCGGATCAGGAGATATTACGTCACATTGTTTTTCTCAGTTTTTCTGTAAAATAAAAAAAAAATTTGCAAAGGCGTAGTGATAAGCCTCATGTACACCATGTAGGTCTTAACCTTAAGGCTAGTGTCCATTTTCGACTAAAGGTCACGACTGCCAACTTTATTTCCAGTAAACAATTAAGCAAACGAAAAGTCCCTATGATCAATTTTATTTGAATTGGGAATTTGGGATGAGCAAAAAGAAAAAAAATTAAATATAATTATATTTATTGACAAAAAAAATACGCTTAAATGTGCAAAATAATCAATCTTGATATTATTTAGTATAGTCTTGTTTCATTGAATTTTCAAATATTTGTTCCATTAAATATTTTCAAGAAATAAAATAAAGTGTCGTTATAATAAATTCATTCATAAAATAAACAGTCTTACACGGAAATCTTGCTTAATGGAAAAAGCCCAAAACGCTTGCAGTTTTTTTTTTTTTTAATATTCAATACCATTCCTGCTGATTTCGTCAAATATCTCCAAATTTCTCCGTAAACTCCGAATCGTTTCGAAAAAACTCCAATAGCTTTGATTTTTTTTTTCGATCTTTAGTAAAAATTAAAATCTAAGTGTTCTAGAACTATAGCTATAGTTTTATCGCAGGAATTCAGAGTATTTTTGGAGAATTATAGTTCTAGGTCATATAATTCTTATATAACTTAAGACTTATATAACTACACTAAAAAAGTCGAGAGATAAATAATTTAGTTTTCATATTTTATTTGGAATTTTATATATATTTAACAAATTTTTTATAATAATAAATTTAAAACTTTTAAACTAAAATTTAATAAAAAAAAATTTTTTTAGAAAAGATAATATTCAAGAGCCACAAAAGACGAGAGAAATATTGAGTCTTACTTAAAAATATTATTCTGCCATTATGTTGATCTATTGTTATAATTAATGTATTGATTTATTGCTTAAAGATTAGATAATTATTTTTAAGCAAGATGCAAAATGATGTCGCAGGCTCTGTGATTCAAGTCGCATTTTTGAAAACATTTTCCGTCTTCATTGATAATTATTATAATTTATTATATAACATTGACAATCAATGATATAAGAGTCGCAAGTGTTTGCTCAGGACGTGAATATGAATCAGTCTTCACGCTTCATTTAATTTTAAGAGAGACAGAGCATTGAGATAGAAACTGACTGATATAGGCTGCGTCTTCGTTATCTAAGCCCGTTACAAAACACACATGCTCAATGTGATAGATTGACTGTTGGTTTCAACTTGAAACCGCCGAGTTTACTGGCGGGGGACACAAGCATCATATCCCACGAAATTTTTCATGTCATCAGTTTGCATCCTGAGGCACAAATGAATATTCAACTTTTATTCTTCTCTGACATCAAGGTGACTTTATTACCAAATAGCATCATTCTAAATATAAAGATTAGAGACACTAATCATCAAAGTTTACTTATACACATCATTCCTCTCAAAAAATTCTCATTAGAAATTATAAAACCTGCACAAATACAAATTAAATGTTCAACAGCAATATTATTATTATTATTATTATACTTTGATAAGCATCTGATGTGTAGATGAACATTTTTTGAGGTTTTTGTAAAAACTTTTACGCTGGATACCAGATTTAATTGTATTATTCATTAACTTATAAAAACCTTTATTGTAGTAGATTGATCTATTTTATCATAATTGATTTTAAAACATAATCTACATCCACAGATAACTGATAACAAGTTGAGTTTGTCTCATCAAACCAGCAACCGTGTCAGCTGGACTAAAGTGGCCACGTAGCAACTATCTGGTGTAAGTCGACTAGAATAATGATTTGCATCAATGTAATATTGATATTCTTCACATTATTGCGGTATGTATATTAATACTTTTTTAACATATCAATATTTTTAAGGACCATATGGGTACGATTCATTCATTTCTTACAGCTAGCCTTATTCTTTTTTTGAATTTATATATGTACTAGCGCCGTTGACTATAATAATTTGTACTATAATAATACTAAAATTTGTTCGTTTTTTGGTAAAAAGAATTATTTGCTTTGCGAAGTATTCTTTTGGCTTTTATGCTTGCTTTTACGGTTCTGTGATGGCCAGTATTTGAACTCGAAACATCACAGACCGTAGGCCAGCAGCTTTGCTACTGAACCTCAAGCTGACTCATCGAAGTTGATGCAAAATTTTATCCTCATAAATATCATCAATAACATCAAAACAAAAATTCCTAATTTTTGTATACAAAATAGACTTATTTTTTGATAAACTCTTTTTAATAGACCAAATATGTAGATTAAAAAATATGAATAAGAAAAATTCGCTTACGATAGTTCATAAATTTGATTCTGTAATTTTCAAAAAACTGCCTAATTTTTTTTATTCATATATTTATCATTTCACATATTTTGTTTATTAAAAAGGAAAAATAAGTCATTTTAATACTTTTAATTTCAGGATAGCAGTAGCCAAAAAAAATAATTTTGCATTTCCTGGAGATTTAACAATTGGCGTATCTGGAGCGGCTTACCAGATTGAAGGTGCTTGGAATGCAAGTGGTAAATATATAGTTGGTAGTTTCATTTATACTATATACCAATTATTTAACATTTTATTTTTTCTTATTGCATTAATCAATAATCAGACAAAGGAGAAAGCACGTGGGATTCATGGACTCATAAAAAACGACATTTAATTTTTGATCAACAAAATGGAGATATAGCATGTGATTCTTATCATAAATACAAAGAAGACATCGCAATTGCCAAAGATATTGGAGTAAGAAAAGTGCAATTTTCCAATACTTACAAGCTGGAGTATTTTTTTAAAAAACTTTTTTTTTTGCTCTCTTTACAAGTTTAATCATCATCGACTATCTTTAAGCTGGGCTAGAATATTGCCAACAGGTTTTTCAAACAAAATTAGCAAAGATGGAATACAATATTACAAAAATGTTATTGATGAAATACGAAAACAAGGAATGGAACCATTTGTTACAATCTACCACTGGGATCACCCTGAATATTTTAATAATTACGGTGGATGGCTTAATGAGCTAATGGTTGATTTTTATGTTGACTTTGCGAGAGTTGTTTTTCGAGAATTAGGTTCAAGAGTCAAATTTTGGACAACAATTAATGAACCCAATAATTATTGCCATAATGCCTACGCTCAAGAAAGTTATGCACCTGGTAATTTGACCTGGTGTGATCGATAATATATTTTTCATTACATTAATTAAAAGATAATAAATAATCAGTCAGTATAATTATTTTAACAGGAATGCGATTGAAAGAAAAAGGAGCATACATATGTGGACATAATATGTTAAAAGCACATGCCAAAACTTATCATATGTACAATCAATTATTTCGGGCAGAGCAAGGTGGCAAAATTGGTATTGTCATTCCTTGCAGGGGTAATTTTCCTGCCAACTCAAATGATACTGAATCTCCCATGATAGCATTCCAATATGATTGTGGATGGATGGCTAATCCAATATTTTCCAAAGACGGAGATTACCCAAAAGTCATGAAAGAAAGAATTTACGAAAATAGTATATTAGAAGGCTTCTCAAGATCTGAATTGCCATCTTTCTCTCTTGAAGAAATTGCAACTATCAGGTATGAACGTTTACACGACTATAATATTATGATATTGCTTATCAAAATCATTTAACTTGTTCACTTTTTTTTTATTTTTAGAGGATCATCTGATTATTTTGGGCTCAACTACTACACATCTCGAGTATGTGCATCAATGCCAAAAACAAATGGAACAGGATGGTATCAGGATTCTGGAGTTCAAGTGTCGGTTGACAGAGCTTGGAAAAAAGGATTGCCCTCTTGGGCTTATGTATGCAATATATTATTATTATTATAACCATTATTACAGAAAAAAAACAGTCAACTAAACGTACCGGTGATCTAAATTATCTTTCATTTTATCAACGTGATAATATATAACATCATCAAAATTCATCATTAACACACCAAAAATATGAGACAAGCATTTAATTTTAAAAATATACTAATAGACATTCACCCTTTGTATTTCAAAATCATTAA
Organism: Aphidius gifuensis; assembly: GCF_014905175.1. Lineage (NCBI taxonomy): Eukaryota > Metazoa > Arthropoda > Insecta > Hymenoptera > Braconidae > Aphidius > Aphidius gifuensis. Next base: position 10,703,146 of record NC_057793.1, read on the forward strand.
TAAATACATCACAAAATAAATTATACATCAGATAAAAAATACTAGAGATCTAATACAAGATTAGTATTGAATTTTGGCAATAATTTAGAAAAAAAAATCAATCATTGATAAAGTAAAAATTTACATGAGGGAAATGATAAATTTATTATTATTATTCATATTATTATTTGATTGATATGATTATAGATTGTTCCGGAGGGTTTAGGACTTGTTCTGAGAAAAATTAAAGACGAATACGAAAATCCAGAGGTACATATTTTGGAAAATGGATATGCAGATGAAGGGACAGTTAATGATACTCAAAGAATTGAATTTTTATACTCACATATGAAAGAAGTGATTCTTGCTAAAAATGATGGATGCAATATTAAAAGTTACTCAGTTTGGAGTTTATTAGACAATTTTGAATGGGATCGTGGATATGCGTAAGTATTATTATATTAGATTTTATTAAACTACGTAATATATGTCTTAATTCCTTCAAAATAATTTATAATTGTGGTATAATCAATTTTTGTATTTTTCTATTTTTTAAGAGAAAAGTATGGAATTGTACATGTAGATTTCAATCATGAAAATCGTACTAGAACGCCAAAGCTTTCGGCAAAATGGCTTAAGAAAATCCTGAAAAACCGAATACTTGAATATCATGATGTGCACAATGAGACTTTGAAGAAAGCCAATAACTAAAAAAAATTATATTATAGTAAAAACAATCATTTTCGATAAGTAGTCATTATTCATGATAATCAATTTC